>NC_090749.1:94367014-94614514 GCF_036898095.1 Palaemon carinicauda | reverse complement strand
ACTGGGCACCACCCCTTGATTTTATACTGGGAAAAGGGACCCAGCTAGAACCTCAGAATTGCCTAAATTATTCCAGATTTATACCATCTCACTTATTATTGATACGTCGTACCGAGTGCCAAATAAACCAAGGAATATTCTTTCCAGGTAAGATTTTTCTTTATTTAAAGTTAATTGAACATTACAAACATTAGGAGAGGAAAAAATTGACATTAAAAGCAATAAAGAAAGGCTGGAACATGAACAACCTCAGGGAGGAGATGTATTGAAAAAGATTAAGAAAAAAATCATTACTAAAATGAAAAATTAATTAGGATGACAAAAATATTTGAATGTGAAACTACCATTTCAATATCAAAATTTATATTGTAAGGGAAAAAAACCTAGTGTCCCTCTTCACTTCAAGTCCTACACTAACTAGACTAAAAATATTAAAGATTTGAGAAGACAAGAAATGTTCACAAGTTGAACAACCCCATAACAATAGTAAGTCCCCTGGAACCAGCTATTCAGTAAGGCGCCAAATTAAGATAAAAGATATGAAAATAATATAATCCTTTTTTTTCTAATACTATCCTATATTGTTTATGATGTAAACCTTTATATCCAATCATATCAAGACAGAGCCTTTACAGTCAGAGTACATAAGAAAGCTTCAGGTTAACCATTTTACCCCCAAAGGACATACTGGTACGTTTCACAAAAGCCATCCCTTTACCCCCATGGACGTACCGGTACGTCCTTGCAAAAAAGTGCAATAAAAATTTTTTTTTCATATTTTTGATAGTTTTTTGAGAAAATTCAGGCATTTTCCAAGAGAATGAGACCAACCTGACCTCTCTATGACAAAAAATAAGGCTTTTAGAGCAATTTAAAAAAAATATACTGCAAAATGTGCTGGGAAAATAATAACCCCCTGGGTGTTAAGGGTTTAGGAGAACCATGCAACATTGCGGTTCACAATCTACACAATAAGTCAGCAGGGTTTGAACATAAATCTCCGACTACCTACTGATAAAGTATACCCAAACGCAGGGCTCATTTCGTTAAATTGTCCACTGTACCGTCACCAATACCTTATCAAAAGGGGTAACTTCAGGTCCTGTAGCTCTAATCTCCAAAAAGTTCTCCTTAATACTATAGGTTGACAGCCACTAGTCAAATGGGTTAATGTGATGACTATGTTTTCTTCATACACTTAATGAATAACAATATGAGAATTAACCACTGCACTTAACTTATGAGTTGCCCATGTAACACACTACAGTATCTACAGTCTTTTTAGGATTGGCCATGATGTCCTGATGGAAGGATCCTTTAGGTATCTTTCTAAGGGATATTTTGCTACAATGATACTCCCAGAGAATTAACCATAGGTCTCCAAAATTCTAACTCCCAGCGCGAGTATCCTTAATATATCTTTAAGGATGTCTTATAATATCAGGGGACGTATTTTTTGATACGTCACATAGCAATCTTCACCCCGAATACATTTAACTCTTTGAGGGGAAAGAGTGGCGAACGAAGGGCAGCCGTTATCAAGGTACCCGGTGGACCCCCGCCCTGTACTACTACAGCCCTTCATTCCTTTGAACTGTTGCATTTAAGCTAAGTGCGCTCCAACGTTTCTCTCGGTGTTGTTACTATTTTCTGGAATATTATCATGCAATCTCCAGCATCTTCAGCCTCTGGAAATTTCAGTATTTAACCTTTCCTGTGTATAGGTTACCGCTCCCTTCTCGCAATTAAATTAACATAATTTAGATGTGTTAAGTGGAGCACAGCCATCTCCAGAGGCGGCCATTTTGAGACCGCTGTCGCACGTCATAAATGCAATTATTTAGTTAGTAGTGCGATGTTCCCGCTAATTAACTATAAAGAAATTTTCTAGCTAATGAGGCAAAATTATACTAGTGAAAATTACATATACAGTGATACCTCTACATACGATCTTAATTCGTTCCAAAAACTACTTCGTATGTTAAAACGATCGTATGTTGGAGCAAATATTCCCATAAGAATACATGGCAATTGATTTAATTCGTTCCTCAGCCTAAAAACCCATAATAAATCCTTAATAAATGGCTACACATAATTACACAATACATTAATAAAATGCCTGTATAATAAATACATATTACAAACCAAAAAAAAGAATAATAATAATGAAATAATAAATAAAAAACGGGTTGTAATGTAACACTTTACCTTAGCGACAGGCCAGCGCAGATGTAGGGACTTCTACGCAAGAGGAGACGGAAGATCAGCGAGGAGGTAGGGACGGTGACTTCTTATTTTTAATTTTCATCACTTTCACTCGATTCGGTCTTCCTTTTCTTTGCTTCACTTTCTTTCTTTTCATCATGATCACTAGACCGTTTTAGTAGGGATTTTTTAAAGAAACTATCGAGTGAAAGTTGCTTTGTATGGCTTTTAAGGATTTTTCTAAACTGCGTTAAGCAAACATCATCGAACTGCGCAACAACACGGCAAACCTGAAGTTTCTGTGGGTGATGCTTGTCGATGAAATCAACAACGTGTTGATATTATGCCAACATCTGTTTTATTTCCGCCGTACCTAAGATTTCGCCTACCTCCTCGATCTCCTCCGACTCACTCAACTGCACTTGGAACTCATCATGCTGCATGGCTTGCAGCTCCTTGAGTTCCTCAGTGGTGAGCTCTTCGTGATGCTCATCGACGAGTTCGGTGATGTCATCTTCATCCACCTCCAGACCCATGGACTTGCCAAGGGATACAATCTCTTCGACGTCTTCCTCGGCGGCAAGCACAGGTTCATTCTCGAGGCCAAAACCTTCGAAATCTCTGGGAGCAACAGCTTCAGGCCAAAGCTTCTTCCAAGCGGAATTCAGGGTCCGACGAGTTACTCCCTCCCAAGCCTGATCAATGATCTTTAAGCAGTGCATGATATTGAAGTGGCTCCTCCAAAATTCACGCTAAGTTAAGTTGGTGCTTTGCGTGACATTAAAGCACTGCTTAAATTAAGTGCTTGGTGTACAGCTTCTTAAAATTAGAGATGACTTGCTAGTACATGGGCTGGAGGATAAGGGTGGTATTCGGTGGAAGATACAACACCTTGATGAATTTGTATTCGTCGATGATATCATCTTCGAGTCCGAGTCACTGTAGATAGCGTTAGCCTTCTCACAAATGATCGTTTCCGTGATTGTATCGCCAACAATCTCCTTGTCTTTGATCCATATTAACAAAAGTCGTTCCATCTCTTCAAGGGTAGGGCTACGACGCTTAGAAATAATCGTGATCCCCTCCGAAGGTTTCACTGATTTAATGGGTGAATTCTGTTTTATGATCGTCGAGATCGTCGACATATTCCGGCCATATTGTTTAGCCAGATCGCTATCACGTACACCTCGCTCATGCTTTTCTATGATTTCCTGCTTTAATTCTAATGAAAGCATAGACTTCCTCTTTTTCTCACCACTGCTACTACTTCCTGAACCAAAACTAAGCTTTAAAGGACCCATGATTACGGAACACAGAAAACAACACGTGAAAAGGCAAGATAAAAAACTGTTAAAACTGAGCGAATAGAGGACAACCACACGATGCGCACGCGATGAGAGGACTGATTAAGGTGACACTCGATTGGCGTCCCTCCGATGTGCTATGTCTAGCGGCGTCAACAACAAACTACGCTGCACGCTTTCAAGAAAATTCCACGGGTAAGCGTGTTGTTTACGTCATATGTTGGAGCAACACTTCGTATGTTGAGACAGAAATTTGGTCGAATTTTACTTTGTATGTTGGAAAATTCGTATGTTGGGACAATCGTAAGTAGAGGTTCCACTGTACATATATAATATTTCCTCTTCCAAAATACAACGTTTCTTTCGTATACGATAGGACCTCGGTGGCATCACATAGCCGCAGTCCCCCCTCGAGTTAGGCTAGCCTAATCCGTTTGTTATACGTTAGTAATGTTAATCCCATTGTTTAACCTCTAGTAACGTTTCTATTAATTCGGTCGGGGATATATATATATCCAATAGAATTATTGTTATAATTCAATATGCTTCTCTTTTAGAGATAAGAGGATAAACCCTTCTTCCCCCATGAGCGCCGCCCTCCCAAGCGGCAACCCTATCTTCCGTCATCGCCAACGAGTAGTTAACTCCGGCTTGACTTGGATAGTTTTTTACTGTCGATCTTCTTTGCCACTGAGTATCCCGGCTTTGAAATATTACACTAATTCAGGGTGTAGTGTCTTGCAGCCGACAATGTCATCGACAGGGGAATCGTGATTCCTCTGCCGGCCATGGCGTTGTCGGCAAAGGAAGCTATGCTTCCCTAGTTTACATCCGAAAGTAGGCGGCATTATTGCCGCCACCTTTCTCCCATGTAGACTATAGACATGTCTTATAACCGACAATGTCGCCGACAGGGGAATTCTTACTCCCCTGCCGCCCACGACGGCGGCGACACAGGAAGCCATGCTTCCTTGATTTACAGCCGAAAGCGGACGGCATACTTGCCGTCACCTTTCTCCCCTGTAAACTAAAAGACCCTTTACCCTCCCCCTTCTGTCCTTTACTGTCGGCCTACCCACCACAATTTTCCTTTGGCCGGTATTCTACAATTATCCCCGCATTCCGGGCTGACTGAGTTACCGGCCGGGTTCCTACAAGCGGGGGTTAGGTTACCGCCTCGACCAGCTCCCCTTATGTCCTTCCCTAACGGAAGGGAATGCTCCGGGGGGAAAGGCTGAGATGGCCCTGACGGCTGCCAGTGGGAAACCAATTATACTATTGAGAATTCTTCAGTCCTCTCTTGGACTGCCATCCACAAAACCTCGCAACCGGCAGTACAGCCGGCAGCAGAATTTGTGGCTGAATGGAAGCTAGAATCAAATGCATTCCTCCCCTTCCATTAGAACTCATTCTGGGAAGGAGGCTGTGGAAGGTGGTAGCCCCCCTACACTTCCAATTATTGTACTAAATTATAATACAGAATCCTCCCTTCCATTCTTTCTCTCTCCCTACTAGTTAGTGCCGCCAGGCACTAGCCTAACCCCGGTAGTATACTGGTAAAACTACATGACAATACAGTAGCCAGTACTTCTAGAGTATAATAATACAGCAGTTAGAAAACTACAGTATGCAATGATACAGTAGTACAAGTAAATCTAACATACTCTGTGTATCCTTTCACAGTCTATTGTTGGGACCGAATTAAATGTTGAGGTGAAGTATTCCTTCAACATCCTGTAGAATCCTTGGATCATCGCGACTCTTATAAATCCCTGATTCAGTATTAATATTCTACAAGTGGAGGAGTTAGTGTAGATATTTACTGACTCCAGCTCTACGTACGGGAGTTATTCCACTCTGTATTTTCCCTCATAGGGAAATTAAAATATTAATATTGAGGGAGGTCACAGCAATTGCCTGGAGAGAAAACACAGATATGTGTCTTTCCTATTTCCTTTCTAGCTTACTATCTTAAGCTATTAAATATAATAATAAGCAATACTATTTTTAAATATATGCATTTATATCGATAATATGAATAACCCTATACTCATTTCACCTTTTCTTTCCTTACAAGAGGAGCCAATGGTGAAGTGTGCAGTCGTGTTCTGCAACCACAAGAGTAAGGACTTTTAGGGGCATACGATGTGCAGGTCTCATGCCCCCTGCTGCATCGTATCTGGATTCCTGAGGTATTGGGACTCGAAGGGTTGCTCCATCTGTTCGGCCCTGATGACCAAAGGATTTGGAGAAGATATCCCTGACACTACAGAGTCAAGGGATACAAGGGATACAGCAAGAGAAACTCTTTGGAGGTGGGTAAGAGGGTTCCAGAAGAACTCTCTGGGACCTTACCTACCTTATGAAGCTTTGAGGTGCCTTCTGTTACTTAAGTCCAGCACGGTTGTGCCAAAGTACAGGTCAAGCCTCCCTTCATCCAACTGACAGTGGATGCAGACATTAACAAGGCACTGGAAGGCATGGACATCCACCAGGAATGGATGTCGGAGGTGTCTACCGACACCGAAAAGGACCTTCTACAAGACGACCTTGAAGAAGATGTGGTTTCAACCACCTACGGAGGAAGATGGATCTGTGTCGATGGTAACTGTGGACCCTGAGTTTCCCGTGACGGCATATCAACCTGTGCCGTCAACCTCTTCATCCCCAACACCCCATCCGGATGTGCTGATTGGCAGGAGCAAAACGCTCCTAGAGTCGATTCAGCAGATGATGGCAGTGTTCCGGAAGGAACAGCAGGATATTAAGCAAGATCTCAAAGAGACAAAGAAAGAGGTAAGAGAAGGGAAACACTCTGATGTTTCCAGAGGCTTTACTAAGCCTCTTAGAGTTTCTGATTTACCTCACTGCTCTGAAACCAACCCCTGGAGGTACACGGAGCACATGCCCATGATGAATGGGAAGCTCTATATCACTGAGAAGTTGGGGGCCAAACCCCTTGAAGATCTCCAATTCTGGCCTAGCCTTTTGGCATACCCAGATTCTTACGTGAGACTGCGGGATGAACCAGCATCCCGTGAGGAGACGGAACCGAAGGAAGTCATCGTCTTTGAGCATGAAAAAGCACAGGCCATTCTGTCCAAGACCCTAAAGGGAGCCGGATATACCAACTCCAAAGTCTCAGCATTGAGCAAGACGCATCCTACCTTCATTGCTCCTTCCTCCAGAGCTTTCCCCTTCTCGGTGAAAGCTCTTGAGTGTGTCATGAGAGCAGTCGATGCGGGCAAACCCTGCCCAGTGCTAGAAGAATGTAGACCATTATCTCTAGCCATGCCTACCTGCGAGGAGAAGAGGAACGAAGTTCATCCGGAGAAAGCAGGTCAGTAGTTCAATGAGAACCTTCCAAAACTGCCGTAGCATCTCTTGAGAAGGGAACAGAAGACAAAAGAGAGACTAGCCACTTTTTTGTCTCTTCAGAACTGCATGGAAGTGTGTGCAGGCCCTACCAATGCCCCAGACATGTCCATGGTCTTAGCCAAGTCTCACATGGGTACCCTTGTGAAGGACTTGTATGCCTTCGTCAGGTCCAGGAGTGCCTGTAGAGAGCATGTGTTTGCCACAGCAATGGTCAAACACGAACCCAGGAAGATGATCACTTCATGTATGTGGGGCAAGGACCTCTTTCCACAAAATGTGGTTCAGAAGGTTAACGCCAAAGCTGCCACGGATAATAGGAACCTTCTCCAAACGTGGGGCATGTCTTCCAAGAGGAAATCATCCTCAGACGCTGGTCCCCAACCTAAGAACAGGAAGACAAAGAAACCACGCACACCTGCACAACTTCTGACCATGACCATGGCCACAGCACCCAAAATGGTAGCTCAGCCGCAAACCATCTTCCAGATGGTACCCCAACAGGTAGTAGCTCAATCGCCTGTGTTTAATCCAGGCTTTGAGAGGCACACAAAAACCTTTCGCCCCCACAAAGGTAGAGGCTTAAAAAGAGGTTCCTCAAGATACCCCTCAAGGGGTAGAGGAGGACGCGGTCACGGAAATAGATCATCAGGAACATCTCAGCAATGAGAGGCTCCAGGTAGGAGGGAGACTCTTCCACTTTCGGGATCATTGGACCTTTGATCCCTGGGCCCACAGCCTAGTCAAGAATGGACTCGGGTGGAAATGGAAAAAAATTCCACTCCCTTTTCCTCAATTCTTCCAACACTCCACCCCCTTATTGGAAGGATATACCTTAGAACTCTTAAACAAAAAGGTAGTAAGGAAAACAAAGTCCATCAAATTCCAGGGAAGGCTGTTCTGTGTTTCCAAGAAAGACTCGGACAAACTCAGAGTCATTCTAGACTCGTCTCCACTCAACAAGTTCACCGAGAACAACAAGTTCCGGATGCTTACCTTACAACACATAAGGACCCTTCTACCAAAAAGGGCATACACAGTCTCAATAGACCTGGCAGATGCTTACTGGCAACAACCAGTCAGCCACCCCCTCTCCTCCTACCTAGGATTCAGGCTAAAGAAGACGAAGTATGTCTTCACAGCCATGCCCTTTGGGCTAAACATAGCCCCAAGGATATTCACGAAACTTGTGGATACAATCGTCCAACAACTACGCTTAGAAGGAATTCAGGTAGTGGCATACCTGGACAATTGGCTGGTGTGGGCAGCATCCAAGACGGCTTGTCTACAAGCAGCCACAAAGGTGATCCAGTTCCTGGAACACCTAGGCTTCAAGATAAACCGCGAGAAGTCTCGCCTTTCTCCAGCTCAGAAGTTTCAATGGTTAGGAATCCATTGGAACTTACAGTCACACCGTCTCTCCATTCCACTGAAGAAGAGGAGAGAGATAGCGGGATCTGTCAAGAGACTAATCAAACACAAGAGGATTTCAAGACGCCAACAGGAAAGAGTATTGGGCTCTCTCCAGTTCGCTGCAGTGACAGACCCAGTGCTAAAAGCACAATTAAAGGATGCGTCAGGAGTCTGGAGAATATACCTATCAAATGCTCGAAGAGATCAACAAAGGTTGACAGCGACCCGATTGCGCACGCTACTAAGGCCGTGATCAACAGCCAAGAGCCTAACACGAACAATTCCCTTATAACCACCTCAACCATCAGTGGTAATACACACAGATGTCTCCCTGGAAGGATGGGGAGGGCATTCCAAACAAAGGAAAGTGCGGCGGAATTGGACGCACCAGATCAAAACCTTTCACATCAACACTTTGGAGGCTATGGCAGTCTTCCTAACGTTGAAGAAACTATCCCCTTGCAGATCAGTCCACATCAGACTCGTCTTGGACGAGGTGGTAGTAAGATGTCTAAACCGACAAGGCTCGAGATCACCTCACATCAATCACGTGATGCTAGCCATCTTCCGCCTGGCAAGGAAGAGGAGATGGCACTTATCAGCAGTTCACCTGCAAGGGTTCCGCATTGTGATGGCGGATGCTCTACCCAGGCAAAAGCCGATAGAGACAGAATGGTCAATAGACGCAGACTCATTCTCCTTCATCTTGAAAAAAAGTCCCAGAACTGCAGATCGACCTCTTCGCAACAAGCGACAACAAACTACCTAGATATGTAGCCCCTTACGAGAACCCTCAAGCAGAAGCGACAGACGCCATGTCTCTCGACTGGAACAGATGGAATCAAATCTATCTGTTCCCACCAACCAATCTCCTGCTGAAAGTCCTCAACAAGCCAAGATCCTTCAGAGCAACAGTACCAGCAGTGGCCCCCAAATGGCCCAGAAGCAATTGGTTCCCTCTAGTTCTAGAATTGAAACTGAAGCTGTTTCCTCTACCGAACCCAGTTCTATCCCAACTGGTTCAGAAGTCGACTGTCTACACTTCATCCTCGAGAACCAACAACCTATATCTCATGATTTCTCGCCCTAGTAGCCAAGAAAAGGTTTGGGATCTCAAAAAACAGGATCGAATTCATAGAAGAATACAAGTTGAATTCAACTAGGAGCCAATATGAATCGTCTTGGAAGAAGTGGGTTTCCTTCGTAAGAACAAGAAAACCGACAGAAACATCAATAGAATTCTGTCTCTCCTTCTTCATCCACCTACACTAACAAGGCCTGGCTTCTACCACAATAACTGCGTGTAAGTCAGCTTTGACTAGACCTCTTCTTTACGCCTTTCAGGTGGACCTTTCAGGTGAAATCTTCAATATGATACCGAAAGCATGCGCTAACCTCAAACCAGCAACCCCTCCAAAGCCCATATCGTGGTCATTGGACAAAGTCTTGCACTATGTTTCGAACATGAACAATGAGGATTACACCCTAAAGGATCTGACACAGAAAGTGATATTTCTGTTTGCTATAGCCTCAGGGGCTAGAGTTATGAAAAAGTGGCCTTATCCAGAAATGAAGGCCTTATTCAGTTCATAGAAGCGGGAGAACTGAACCTTTTCCCTGTTCCTACCTTTCTCGCCAAAAACGAGCTGCCCACCAAAAGGTGGGGTCCTTAGAGATCTGCCCTCTGAAGGAAGAAGTCTCTCTATGTCCAGTAGAGTGTCTTAAGGTCTATCTTTGAAGAACTTCAGACTTCAAGGAGGGACAGCTCTTCCGAGGCGAAACCTCAGGACCAAACTTATCCCTAAAACAACTGAAGGCGAAAGTCACCTACTTTATTCGCAGAGCGGATCCTGACAGTACATCCGCAGGTCACGATCCAAGAAAAGATGCTTCTTCATTGAACTTCTTTCAACACAAGGACTTTGATAGGCTCCGCTCATCTACGGGTTGGAAATCATCCAGAGTCTTCTATAAACATTAGGCGAAGCAAGTGCACAAGTTAAAACACTTTGTGGTGGCGGCAGGTAGTGTCATAAAACCTGTCGTCTAGCGCTGCGATGAACAGTGGACCGTCTCGGGACTCAGTGTATCGGGTGAATAGGTGTTAGCACCCTCGAGTGTAATACCTTTTAGTAAAAATCACTATAGTGATTTATGAACTGATCCATACAGGTGCAGAATCTAAAAGATTCCAGAGCTTTTCTATTTTCCTTAAAATAGATACCTTGTTAGTAGGATTTCCAAAGAACAACCAGGTAATCTCGAAAAGAAGTTTCCATCGTGTTCCTACAGAAATGCAAACTTTGAATCCTTATAGTCGAAGTCGACAATTTTCCTGTAGGGGGCAGGAAGCCTTAAGTTAGTTCCAAACTTAGTGGATATGACAAATAACGGTAATGTCATATATATAAAGGTCTAGGAGACCATATAAGGAACTCATTCAAAGTAAAGGCACTTGTGCAAACCCACAGATATAGTACTTTCAAGTTAATTTTCTGGTAAGCTTCCATCAGGACGACATGGCCGAGCCCAAAAAACGGATTTTGAGCAAAGCAAAAAATCTATTTTTGGGTGATATGGCCATGTCGTCCTGATGGACCCACCCTTATTTTTATAAAAGAAAAAAAAACTAACTAATTAATGAAAAGACCCCACCCAAAACTACTCTATCTGCGGCTATTCCTGGTTAAATGCAACATGAATGAAGGGCCGTAGTAGTACAGGGAAGGGGTCCACTGGGTACCTTGATAACGGCTCCCCTTTCGTTCACCACTCTTCCCCCTCAAAGAGTTAAATCTATTCGGGGTGAACATTGCTATATGTCGTATCAAAAAATACATCCCCTGATATTATGCGATATCCTTAAAGATATATTAAGGATACTCGCGCCAGGAGTTAGAATTCTGGAGACCTATGGTTAATTCTCTGGGAGTATCACTGTAGAAAAATATCCCTTAGAAAGCTACCTAAAGGAGCCTTCCATCAGGACGACATGGCTATCTCACCCAAAAATAGATTTTTTGCCTAGCTCAAAATCCGTTTTATAAACCAATACCTGATAAGAGGCAGAAAACATGATGGGAACTCAACTGTCATTGATAAGACTGATCACACAATAGACTTCATATCATATGTTACCCACAACTACAGTCTAAAAGACGAGTCAGTCAACTGGTTACATCGGCAGATAAAACTAAGTGCCTCGACAGTGGGTTCTGCAATTGGCAGGATTCTTAGTATTTCGAAATCTGAAAGACTCAGCACTAAAACCTGATCCCTGCTGGGTGCAGGGTGCCATTACTCTGTTAAAACAAAGTAAGGGGCTCATGAAACAAGGCATAAAGAACTCACAATATTTACATAGAATATAAAAAACAATTAATCACATAAAAATAAACTACAGTATAATTTGTATTTTCCCTAGCTAAACATTTTATTACAGTGTTTGCTAAAACGTCGCCCCATAAAGGAGCCTACCATTCAAATCTCCAAGTTAAAGAAATGGTTGAAGGAGCTGTTGAATCACCTCTTAAATTTTCATACAAAATGTTATCATTTGGAGGCAAGTGAATAGAGCAAATTGTATATTTTCTCCCTATATTTATTTGAACAACCACTGCCGGCAGAGGTTTACAAGGTCAAATATATTTGGGGAACATCTCGACGAACGTATATAAGACTTCCGCCATGGCTCCCTGCTCATTGATCATATGGTGTCCTATAGCTAACATACTCTCGAGGACAAGGAGTATTAGCCTTAATATCACCAATTATTCGCATGTCTTGTGGGAGCCTATTGTATGGTCAGGGGGCAACATATTTAAAGGCTCCATAGCCTACAGTAGGCATTTATCTAGGTTCTACTAGTTTGAAACCATCTGTAACTATTCTCATGTCAGGACGATTTGTTGGCTGCACAATATGTAGCAATTCTCTTAGATATTTTGGATGACAAGTTCTGATAACTTGGTGGGTTATGGTGCATCTTTTACATTTAATTCTCGTTTTAATAGGCAGCTAATGTGGATCAATTAGTATAAGGGTGATCTTTCCTCTAGGTGGGAAACCTTTTTTCAGTCTTGCTCCTCGGTATATTATGTTTTGCAATTTTTTAAGTTGCACTTTTGGTAGATTCTAGTAGATGGAGTTACAGTAGTCAATTCTAGCAATCACACAGTTTATCACAAGTTTCTTTATGGAACATTCACCCAGCTACTTTTTTATAAAAGCAATATTTCTTCGATGATAACCAGTAGTTTTTACTACATTATTTATTTGGGTATTGAGAGACAAGATGCAGTCAAGGAATACACATAGATCACAAACTTTACTAGATAACAGCAATGAGCCATTATTTATGTTTATTTGAATATCGCCCTCGCTTCTCAGTGTTTCTCTTTCCCACCGTCATAAACTCAGTTTTGTTCTCATTTCATTTTAGTAGTTTAATTGTCATCCATTGACTAACACTTTCAAGGATTCAGTTTAGTTTCATTAGTGTTGTCTATATCATCTATGGAGAAGTAAAATTGTGTCATCCGCAAATAGTTTAAACTTCACACCATGCCTTTGTAGTATTTTCAATAGACCGATAGTATAGATGCAGAATAAGATTGTGCTGAGTACACTCCCCTGGGGTACATCTCTATTTAAAGGTTCATATGATGAATATGA
The DNA here is from genome assembly GCF_036898095.1 of Palaemon carinicauda. NCBI lineage: Eukaryota > Metazoa > Arthropoda > Malacostraca > Decapoda > Palaemonidae > Palaemon > Palaemon carinicauda. The sequence goes on along the minus strand of NC_090749.1, from coordinate 94,601,543 downwards.
GTTTCCATCTTGCACACAGTAATTTCTGCCATCCAAGAAATCTTTTAGGTATTCGAAAGCTTGATCTTCAACACGGATGAACCGTAAATCATTTAGTAGAAGTTCATGCACACCTCTATCAAAACCAGCACTAAGATCGAGTAATATCAAAATACCACACTTATTTTCGTCTATCATTTCCAGCATATCATCTACAAGAGAGCAGATGGCTGTCTCCGTAGAGTAGAGTTTTTTGTAAGCAGATTGGTGGTCTGGCAAAGCTTCTGGGGAAGTGACAGACTATTTGTTCAATAATTACATATTCTAGCACTTTTGAAACAAAGAATAGATTCGAAATAGGTCTGTATGAGCTTAATTCCTGGTAATCTCATTAATTGTATCTGTGCATCTGGTATATCATTAATCTGATGTTGAATATTTACCAATGACCTGGTTATATTTCCAATTTTCTTTTTAAAGAATACTAGAAAATTATTTACTAGTTCCTGGTCACTGTATCCATCAGGTAGCTTTTTCTCAATTACATTTCCCATGATACCAGAATGTGAAAGAAGTTATGTGTGTGTGTGGGGGGGGGGGGGGGCAGTCATTTCAGTGATCTTAGCCAAGTCAAAGTTTTTTAAACCATGTTTCAGACAATGCTAGTATGTGCATGTATTTCCCGTTTATCAATTCTCGAATTTGGATAGTTTTGTTTAAGTAGCCACAGTTTATGACATCCTTAGTATCCAAGATCAGTATTTTCTACTAGTCTTTTCAATTCCAACTCAAAAGTTGCAATCTCTTGAATTTACTGTATGGTCATTTGGTTTGTTTGAGTTTGTGCAGTTAATACACTTTGGCATTTGCGAGTTACATTCCTTGGTGGAATGTTTTCCTGAACATTTCCCGCAGATTTTATCATCAGTTTTAAACTTGCAATCTTTTTCGAGATGTCCATACCTCTGACAGAGGTGGCAGGTGATCACGTGCTATCTATCAGGAATGTCAAAAGTAGCCCATCGCAACATAACTTTGTCATGATTATCGTGAATAGCCTTTCGAACTTCAGCATTTTTCTTCAGTACCACACTCATCTTCTCTTCTATGTTTTGGATTTTGTCTTAGTAATGATTTCTTTTAATCAAGGCATTTAGTACTTCCTCTTCATCATTGTACACATTCCATATCACTGTTTTTGGTTTTAATTTTCCAATGTCTGAATTTTGTTTTCAGCCTCTTCTCTGATCATTTTGTTAGTAAAGTTTACAACAACATTTCCATTTGAAGTTGACCTCGGGCTAAGTATTGGAATGTCTTTAAGTGTCTGTTCGACCTCGGTTTTTTCTTTCAGCAATTTTAGTAGTTGTATTTGTTGATTTAATTACAGATTTTTTTTCCTTAACTTTGTCAGCGTATGTCATTTTCTCTGATTTTGGGTCCATCCATGTTCAAAGAAAGATTGTCAAGTTTCTCAGTGAGGTCCGTTGTCTGGGTGGAATTTGCTGCGTGTGCAAAGCTTCCCCACTACAAGTGCACCTGGTATCTTGGTTTCAAGTGGAACCTCTATCAAATCAGGCAAGGACATGACCTCAGAGAGGTTAGTACTATTGTTGGTAATGGGGGGGGGGCGAAGGTTATACAGAGATGGGCAATGCCCCAGTTTTAACACCATGGCAAAGCCTCAGAAGGCGATATGCTTACCTTATCATGCACCACTTTATTATTAGATCACGTATTTCTTTTCTTGGAACTACTGGCATTACTAGGTGGGTTTGATGTCTCCTGTGGTAAATTTCCTTTTGATTTTAAGGCCTTTGCATAGCCAGTTGATTTATTCAGCAGTCTTTTTGCATGTCCCACACTTATATGTTCCAAACTGGATTTGTTGATGCAGCTTCTTCCAACTTATACAGCTCATAGTTCCTACCACGAGTTATTATTAGAATTGCTGTTTTTTATACACATGGCTTTTAGGGTACACTCTCCATGGTAAGATTTGGAACAAGTGCCATGAATTTTTTCATTTTTACAAACTTTAGATGGGTTTCCAACTTTAAAACAATTCAAGCATTGTAGTGACTTCTGCTTGAAAGGGCAAACTTAAATCCTCTCTTTTTCAGTAATAACATGGATAGATACATCAGTATCCTGGAAAGTAAGGATAATCATCAGTGGTACTGGACACCTCTTCCCCCTTATTAGTCCATTATTGTGAGGTTCTACTGTATAAACTTTAAGAATGTTTCCACATATATAGAAGAGAAAAACCTAAGTTAAAAAGATGACAAATTCGTAGATAATTTGTATTTTTCCTAACTATACAAACCTTAGCTATTTACATGATGTAATTACTTCAGTGTAGCTGAATGATGAGCCAAAAGAATTTTAACGAGGGTTTACTACCCCTCCGCTAGTTAGCGGGGGGTAGGGAGGGGTAGCTTGCTACCCCTACCCCCTCACACACACAGTGCTTGCTCCACTTTACTTAGAGGTAGGACTTATCTTGGGGGACAGGGCTGGCGGGCAAATATGTGTAAATAGCTAAGGTTTATATAGTTAGGAAAAATACAAATTATCTACGAATTTGTCATTTGTTCCGTAACTGAAATACAAACCATGCTATTTACATGGAGTGACTTAACCCTTAGGAAGGGTGGTAAGTCCCTGCCATACTGGCTTTGGCTTGCCTGGGGATTCCATATTCGAGCGATCAAGTACTCGGACAATAGGGAATCCCTGCTCCTCGCTAGCAGTTGTGAAACTGCCGCGGCCTACATAAGGTGTGTGCGAAGGTGAAAAGTGACTCGTCCTAGGAAGTTGACCTGGAGTTCCTCAGAAGGAAATCTAGGCTAGGACTCTCCCAATACCACCTCGTCAGGGTATGGGGACATGACAGTATTACACTTAATACTAGGAACACAAGGAAGCATGGTCTACCTGCAGTGGTTTGAGGTCAGCTGTGCAGAGAACCCAGGATGCTGCTTTCTCCAAAGGAGGAGAGGATGAAGAAAAGAATAAGGGCCAGACAGATCTTTTCATTCATGCAGACTAACACCGGGTAACAATGCCCTCAACCTTCTGCTACTTGTCCATTAAGGAGCCTGAGGTTTAGGCCAGCTGTTGTGCAGCCACCACAGGGCCGATAGAAAACGTATCGAGCCTCCTGTGGATCACATCTTGCAGGTAGTGGGCTGTGAAGGTGGTCTGACGCTTCAACACCCCCGCTTGCAGGACTTGCGTCACTAAATGATACTTCATGAAGGGCAGGGAAGTAGCTACGCCCTTGACATCATGCGCTCTAGGGCGATGTGACGGAGAAGGGTCAGGATTCAAGGCCAGGTGTATTACCTTGCGAATCCAGGCTAAGATGGTATTCCTGGTGACCCTTCTCTTCATTTTCCCTGGGGACGAACTGCAGCTTTTCTCTTAGGACACAACCTCAGACTCCCTACTGGCAAGGTAGGAGATGGTCTGGGTCATCTGTTACAGGACAGAGACTCGAAACCTGGAAAGAGTCGAACCGTGGGTCCGGCACTCCCGGGTTCTGAGTCTTGGCAACAAAACTCAGGGACGAACCTGAACGTTACCTCCCCCTATCCCCTTGAATGGGCGATGTCATATGAGACCATGTGACTCGCTTGGCCGAGGCTAAGGCTAGCAGGAACACTGTCTACCCGGTAAGGTGGTGATCTGGAGCCTTACGTAGTTGTTCGTAGGGAGGTCTCTTTAGAGACTTGAGGACATGGACCACGTTCCAAGGAGGAGGTCTCACTTCCGACTGAGGGCAGGAGAGAACATGGCTTCGTATGAGGAGAGAGAGTTTCAGCGAGGAAGAAATGTCTATCCTTTGAGCCTGAAGGCAAGACTTAAGGCTGAGAGATAGCCTTTCACTGCCGAAACTGAAAGGCACATTTCATCCCGCAAATACACGAGGAGCTCCGCTATTGCTGGAAGTGGCATCGTGTGGAGGGATACCCTTTCCAAGACACCGACCACAGTAAACTCGCCCCCTTCGCCTGGTAGACTACTGCGGAAGACTTGCGCAGGAGTCCAGACATCCTGTTCGCAACTTCTTGCGAAAATCCTCTCTCTTTGAGGAGATGCTGGACAGTCTTCCGACGTGAAGTCGAAGCGAAGATACGGCTTTGTGGAGGATGTTGGCATGTGGTCGCGTGAGTAACCCGTGACGTGGAGGGAGTTCCCTTGGAGGCTCCGTAAGGAGTTACAGAAGGTCTGGTGAGTCATTCTGTGAGATGCCCTAGCGGAGCTATAGAGGTCACTGAGAGACTGACCGATACTCTGGTCTTGTAGAGTACTCTCATCAGCCAGAATGGGGGAAGGCGTACACATCGATGTTGTCCCACCGTTGTTGGAAGACATCTCACCAGAGGGCCTTGTGGTCCGGGACTGTGGAGCAGTACAGCGGGAGCTTGTAGATCAGTGCTGTAGCGAACCGGTCCACAGTTGGGGAACCCCACAGAGTCAGGACTTTGTAGGCTACTTGAGGATCCAAAGACCACTCAGTATCTAGTATCTGTGTCGCACTGCTCAGACTGTCGGCGAGCACATTCCTTTGCCCGGAATGAAGCAAGCTGCTAGGGTGATTGAGAGGAACTTGGGCCATCTCAGTATCTCTACTGCAAGATGGGATGGCTGTTCCGAAAAAGTACCTCCCTGTCTGAGCATATAAGCCATCAATGTGGTGTTGTCGCTCCTCACAACCACAGAGTAGTCCGCCAGGCTTGGTGGAGCTACTGAAGTGCCAGGAACACGGCCTTCATCTCTAGTAGGTCTAGAGAAGGTACTTTCCTGGTTCTGACCACCGGCCTGAGGTCCTGTGGTTCAGAACATGCCCCCCCCCCACCCCCTCTCTTTGATGCGTCTGAAAACAGCATCAAGTCTGAGGGGAGGACGAGAAGATCCACTCCCTTTCGTAGATTCTCGTCTGCTACCCACCACTGGAGGTCCATCTGTTCCGGTTGTCCCATAGGGATCAAGGTGTCCGGGGAGTCGTGTCCCTGACTCCACCGCGACCTGAGTCGCCACTGGAGAGAACTCATCCTGAGGCGACTGTTGGGAACCAGACGGGCCAGGGAGGAGAAATGGTCGAGGAGACGTAACCACGTTTGGGTTGGAAGTTCTTCTCGTGTGAGGAAAGGTCTCGCGACCTTCCTCAGCCTTGCTATCCTGTCGTCTGAAGGGAAGGCTTTGTGTCTATGACCATGCCTAGGTATACCAGACTCTGAGAGGGCTGCGGAGAGGACTTCTCGAGGACTACCATGATCCTTAGAACTTAGCAAAGTCCGAGAAACTTGTCCCGATGGCGAAGAAGGGTTGCCTTCGAGTCTGCTAGGATCGGCCAGTCGCCCAGGAAACGGAGGAGACGGATGCCGATCCTGTGAGCCCATGAAGAGATCAGAGTGGACACCTCGGCGAACACCTGAGGTGCTGTGGAGAGACCGAAGCACAGACCTTGAACTGGTATATCTTGTCTTCTAGGCAAAATCCAAAGTACTTCCTTGAAGACGGGTGGACCGGGATTGGAAGTACGCGTGCTTCAGGTCCAGTGTACACATGAAGTCTTGTGGTCTCACTGCAAGACCGACCGTGTCTGCTGTCTCCATAGTGAATGGAGACTGTTTGACAAAGCCGTTCAGTGTCGAGAGGTCGATGACCGGTCTCCAGCCTCCAAAAGCCTTCTCACAGGGAGGTGTCGATTGTAGAAGCCTGGGGACCAGTTCACAGCCTCTTGGAGGGAGCGTTTCTTCAACACGGTCTGGACTTCTGCCCGGAGGGCCTGCCCCTTTACCAATCCCTATCCCAGGATGAGGGAGGGGCTCGTTACCGACACTGGATCTATTGAAGGAGGCAAGCTCAGAGAGCTGGCCCTCGGCCTTGTCTCTGGCGCTCTTAATTCCCTGAGACCAGGGCAAAGCTGCACTGGCCCTAGGGAGTTCCTGGGTGGCGAAGATTCGGTCCAGGACCGTATCCTTCCATTCACGAGGAGGAATCTCTGGGTCTGGGGTCACCTTGAGGTTCCTCCTGAGGGTCAGGACCTGCCAGAAGGCGCGTTCTGACCCCTGGAGCTCTCCTCCTGCTGGACTGGCAGCGAGGTCTCCCGTCCCCAGAGGCTCTTCCCGGGAAGACTCGCAGACATTCTCCAAGGGTCCATCTGGTTCATGTCGGGTCCTTGCAGAAAACTTGGGCCTTCAGTTCCCTCCTAGGAGGGAAACAGGACTCCAGCAATGAAGGATGTAAGGCTTTCGCCCCCTCCGAACGAGATTTCTCAGGAAGAGGCAAGAATTCCCCCATTGGTGTGATGGGGGAGAGGACCGGATCTTCCGACCCTCCTGGGGATGGGTATTGCTCATCCGCAAGGGAGGGGGAGGAAAACTGAGGAAGGATAGGAGCCTGCGTAAGGACTCGCGAAGAGACAGAATAGTCCTTGGAGGAGATACCACGTCAGGGATTCCTCTCTCCCTCTTCAGGGTGGGAGGAAGTTGCTACTGATTAGCAACCCCGGTCAGAAAGCACAGGCTTCATAGCCTGCGTAAGCGCTCTGACAACGGTGTCCAACCAGGGTTGCTGACTGACCGTCGCGCTGTCAGATAGTCCCTCTGGAGGGAGGGGGATCGTTCGATCCCTTGGAGGAGTCGACATGAGAGTTTGCCTGTAGAAAATCTGCAATGAAGGGAGAAGAGTCCTTAGACCTGTCCGGAAACCTCCCCTCCTCCGGAGAGGGCGCTGCTCTGCGCTTGCGGGGAGGGGAACGCGATGGTGGCCTGACCGCTAGAATCCCTAATATAATTAGGGCATGATCGTGTTGGAGATCGGTGCGCTGATCCCGCTGGTGATCGTGCGAAAAGCCCAGTTCTGGGTAGTGCGTGAATGAATCGTGCGTAGCAGGATATTCGCGCTCGCGCGCATGTGTACTCGCGTGAGTGTGGGCGTATCGGTGATCGCGCAGGGGAAACCATCGGTGCCCGCGCGTACGATCCTCGGCGCTTCCGCGCGCGTACGATCTTTGGCGACAGAAGATCGCCGGTGCTTGCGTGCGACAGAAGATCGTCGGCGATTGTGCGCGGGAAACCATCCCGTGAGCGGAAGAAATAAACGCGAACGATCTTCGGCGTTTACGCGCGTACGAAGATCGTCGGCGTTAGCGCGAGAGAAGATCGTCGGTGATTGTGCACGGGAAAACATTGGTGCCCGCGCGCGTACGATCTTCGGCTACATAAGACAAACGTCAGGGATCGCGCGCGGGGACGATCTTCGGCGCTTAAGGGTGTGCGAAGACCGTTGGCGCTCGCGCGCGAGAGAAAATAGTCGGCGCTCGCGCGCGAGAGAAAATAGTCGGCGCTCGCGCGCGAGAGAAAATAGTCGGCGCTCGCGCGCGAGAGAAAATAGTCGGCGCTCGCGCGCGAGAGAAAATAGTCGGCGCTCGCGCGCGAGAGAAAATAGTCGGCGCTCGCGCGCGAGAGAAAATAGTCGGCGCTCGCGCGCGAGAGAAAATAGTCGGCGCTCGCGCGCGAGAGAAAATAGTCGGCGCTCGCGCGCGAGAGAAAATAGTCGGCGCTCGCGCGCGAGAGAAAATAGTCGGCGCTCGCGCGCGAGAGAAAATAGTCGGCGCTCGCGCGCGAGAGAAAATAGTCGGCGCTCGCGCGCGAGAGAAAATAGTCGGCGCTCGCGCGCGAGAGAAAATAGTCGGCGCTCGCGCGCGAGAGAAAATAGTCGGCGCTCGCGCGCGAGAGAAAATAGTCGGCGCTCGCGCGCGAGAGAAAATAGTCGGCGCTCGCGCGCGAGAGAAAATAGTCGGCGCTCGCGCGCGAGAGAAAATAGTCGGCGCTCGCGCGCGAGAGAAAATAGTCGGCGCTCGCGCGCGAGAGAAAATAGTCGGCGCTCGCGCGCGAGAGAAAATAGTCGGCGCTCGCGCGCGAGAGAAAATAGTCGGCGCTCGCGCGCGAGAGAAAATAGTCGGCGCTCGCGCGCGAGAGAAAATAGTCGGCGCTCGCGCGCGAGAGAAAATAGTCGGCGCTCGCGCGCGAGAGAAAATCGTCGGCGCTCGCGCGCGAGAGAAAATCGTCGGCGCTCGCGCGCGAGAGAAAATCGTCGGCGCTCGCGCGCGAGAGAAAATCGTCGGCGCTCGCGCGCGAGAGAAAATCGTCGGCGCTCGCGCGCGAGAGAAAATCGTCGGCGCTCGCGCGCGAGAGAAAATCGTCGGCGCTCGCGCGCGAGAGAAAATCGTCGGCGCTCGCGCGCGAGAGAAAATCGTCGGCGCTCGCGCGCGAGAGAAAATCGTCGGCGCTCGCGCGCGAGAGAAAATCGTCGGCGCTCGCGCGCGAGAGAAAATCGTCGGCGCTCGCGCGCGAGAGAAAATAGTCGGCGCTCGCGCGCGAGAGAAAATAGTCGGCGCTCGCGCGCGAGAGAAAATAGTCGGCGCTCGCGCGCGAGAGAAAATAGTCGGCGCTCGCGCGCGAGAGAAAATAGTCGGCGCTCGCGCGCGAGAGAAAATAGTCGGCGCTCGCGCGCGAGAGAAAATAGTCGGCGCTCGCGCGCGAGAGAAAATAGTCGGCGCTCGCGCGCGAGAGAAAATAGTCGGCGCTCGCGCGCGAGAGAAAATAGTCGGCGCTCGCGCGCGAGAGAAAATAGTCGGCGCTCGCGCGCGAGAGAAAATAGTCGGCGCTCGCGAGCGAGAGAAAATAGTCGGCGCTCGCGCGCGAGAGAAAAAAGTCGGCGATCGCACGCGGGAAGCCCTCGGTGCCCGCGCGCGAACGATCTCCGACAATCGCGTGCAGGCAACCATCCTGCGTGCGGACGAGCGTGAAACCGAGAGCGGCAGAAAACCCCGCGAGGACGATCTGCGATGATCGCGTGAGGGCAATCATCCCGCTCGCAGACGAACCTCGATGATCGCGCGCGGGAAACCATCCCACGCGCGGACGATCTTCGGCACTTACGCGCGAGTGAAGATCGTCGGCCCTTGCGCGTTTAGTGCGCAACAGAAGATCGTCGGCGAGGGTGAGAGCCGACGATCAACTGGAAGTACTGCTTAACACTCCGAGGAGTGGTCTCTGTGAGGGACCTCTCCCGCCACCGGGAGAGGTGTCCTTCGTAGAAGAGACTTGGAGACACCGCAGGCTGAACCGCTGGTGAGCGTTTGTGCGCTAACTCAGGAACTCAAACGATGTGCGCTAAAGCGCAGGGAACGTTGGTAGCAGCCTCTGGAACAGAATGTCTCTGGAAGGCAGTCTCAGGAACAGCAGAAACAGCAGCCGAGCGCTAGCGCGCAATAGAACGTTGGCGCTCAGGGGATACTTGGCGCTTAAGGGACTTACTCACTATGTGAGAAAGCCTCTTCTGCCCCGGAGGGAATGGAGCCCGTTGGACAACGGGGAGCGCGTCAGCAGTCAGGAACGAATACGGCAGGTCAGCAGGTCCACTGAGGGCACGAGAGACGAAAGGTCTAACGTGGCCTGTGAAGCGAGGCCCCGAAGGGTTCAGTTGCGAGACCCAGAAGGGTCAGCGCAACGAGAAACCGAAGTTTCCCTATCACTAATCACCGAAGTGTAGTACTGTACTGGATGCATAATCCAAAAGCATGGATTACGAAGATGCTGACCTCCAAATGGTTCCACCAGTGTTTTATCCCGCAAGTCAGTAAATATCTCTTAGAGAAGGGCTTGCCATTTAAGATCCTTCTCCTTATGGATAACGCTGGTGGACACGCAACTGATCTGTCGCATGAGGGCACTCAGGTTGAGTTCCTGCCACCCAACACAACGTCATTAATTCAACCGATGGACCAGGGGGTTATCAGGGCGTTCAAGGCCCTCTACACGAAGAATACCTTGGCGGACCTCGTTGCGTGTGGATGCTGCCCAAGATGATGAGGATGAAACATTCAATTTGAAGGCGTACTGGCGGAAGTACACAATAGCCAAGTGCCTGCAGAACATCCAGAAGGCACTGAAAGAAATGAAACCTGCTACTGTTAATGCGAGCTGAAAGAAGTTGTGGCCCCAGATTGTTTACGATGACGAGGGATTTACACCTGCTGAGATTCAACACTCTGCAATACGGAAATCTGTGCAGTTGGCTGCGATAATTGGAGGTGACGGGTTTGGCGACATGACGACTGAAGATGTCGACGAGTTGTTGGACTGCCATTCCCAGCCGCTAACTGACGCAGACCTAGAAGACCTGGCGAAATCGGCCAGTGAAGAAGACAGTGAAACACAGGAAGAGACCCAAGAAATGTTGAAGAAATGGGCTTAACATTAGAATGGCTTGCCAAGCTCTGCAACCTTGCGAAGGAGTTGAGAGAATTGTCGCAAGAGTGGGACGAGGATATGGTTCGTTCTATGCAATTCTGCAACAAAATCGATGAAGACATGACTCCCTACAGGATGCTCTTCGAGCGAAAAAAGAAGCAGCGGCAGCAACTTCCGATCACAATGTTCTTCCAGCCTCGCAAAAAAGAGCCAGTTCCTCCTGCTACTATGCCTTCGGAAGAAATTGAATTAGTGTCCCAGGAAGAAGTTGAAGAGGTGTCCCAGGAAAAGACACCTCCGTCTGAAGAGACGTAAAACACTATCATTGGCTGCACAGTAGAAGACATCATCAGCTTCATCATCATCATTTCTACTGTGCAGCAAATTCATCGCCATCATCATTCAAGTTTTTCTTCAACTTCTTTCGTGGTGAGTACAGTAACAATCTTTATTTTTTTATACTACTTTTTTGGGCTCAAGCCATGTTGTCCTGATGGAAGTTCCTATAGGGTAGCTTCCTTGGGTATATTTGACTACGGTGATATTCCCAGAGAATTTACATTAAGGTACCCAGAATTTTAACTCCTGGAGCGAATATCCCATATTAAATGAACCAGGGATATCGCGTAATATCAGAGGACGTATTCTTGACACGCCGCATAGCAATCTGCACCCCGAACAGAATTAACACTTCGAAGGGGTCGTGGCAAGAAAACGAAAAACGAGAAAGAAAGGAGAGCCGCTCGCAAGGCACCTCTCCTATCTCGCTTCATATGCGTGCATAGCGGCGCCGACGGCGCCATCTGTATTCCTTTTTGCGTAGCTAAACAACTCAGTGTTTTCCCTGAATTACTCGCTTATCTTGGATTATTTTCAACCTTATGATGCTTTTTCCAACCTCTTCTGCCTCTGATAAGTTGAGTATTATCTCTTTTATGTATAAATGTAGGCTCTTGGTGATTTTAAGATATTTCGATAGCGATATTTTCGTTACAAGAGCTGTTGCCTACCGGAGGCGTCCTGGACGCTGTCACTCGCCATGCATGAGTCATTTAGTTAGCCAGAGCGACGTTCCCGGCCGTTATGCTTTAATAATTTTAGCTATTTAGCTCTACATAGGAATTCTTTATTAGATGCTATTAGTATTTTCGTTTCGGCGAATGATTTACCGATCCTGGCCTACGCTAGGCTTTGTAGCCTAGACGTTTGGCCCTAGTACTTTCATGCATGATATTCAGATTTCCGAGTGTTTTGAAATTTTATTGAAGCTTTAGGCAGTTTTATACATATAAGATATTGTTGATATTTCTTCCAAGATAGTATATGAGGCTAGTTGCCTATGGGGCCTTAGTATACTTTCTCACACTCCCCGGTTGCTCTCTTCTCCTCGGAGAATATGTGCAATCCCTTTTCCCTCTGTTTAAGCCTTGGGCTTAACCCTAATGGTTTATCTGAATTAACATTTAGATATAACTATATTTTTGGGCTCAAGCCATGGCGTCCTGATGGAAGGTTCCTTTTTGGTAGCTTCCTTGGGTAAATAACTACTAAGATATTCCCAGAGAATTTAACCACAGGTTATCACAGAATTCTAACTTCTGGAGCGAGTATCCTAAAGGTTTCCCTTTTAAGACATCGTATATCAACAGGGGACGCATGTATTAACGCGCCACATAGCTATCTACACCCCGAACAGAGTTAACCTTCGGTGTGTAAGGGCGGAGAATAGTTGGGAGCCGTTCCACAGCTAATCTCGTCCGTGGCTACTTTTGGTACTTGAGACGTAAACAAACGGGCGCCATTGCTAAATGACATCACGTCCGTCTTCATCCTTTGCATAGTAGCTCGCCTTACTTAGACGGATTTTCCCTGTGCCTACTTTATCGACTTGCATCTTCATCATGTCGCTACCTTCGGCCTCGCCTTCTTCTGGAAAGTTGAGTACAAGGTTCCAGTATTGTTTAGTTAAGCTCTGACCGTAAAGTAAATTTTACTTTTCGAGATATTTGATGTTTTGTGGCAGAGCTGTGCCTCAACCGGACCCGCCATTTTATGGCATCGTTGTTGTTCTGCATGCCTTATTTAGTTAGCCTCAACAACGCTTCCGGCCTTATTTACTAATCGATACTATTAGTTTATTTAGTCTTCATAGCTAGGAACTTTTATATCGTGTTTTGACGCTTTTTTACCGGTCATCGATTGACCCCATACCAGTTGGCTACTATAGCCCCCACGCCAGAGTGCCTATATCAGTGTTCCTGCATGATATTTATCAGTGATCCTAGGCTTATTTATGAAGATAGTGGCATTATTTTACAATACTTTTGACTGTGATGCAAGTGTTTTCGCCTTCAGGGACCATATAGGGGATAGGTTAGTTAGTGTGTCTTTCTAACCTAACCTACATGTAGGACCCCCATATGCTTCCTTCATCCCCCTGCCCTAGGGCATTCCCTCTGTGTAGCCTTGCTCCCCCTACAACGTAAGGGGATCAAGCTCTTATCAGAGTATTTTATCGCCTCTCTGTCCTCCCTAAGGGAATGATCCCCCCTTAGGGTTGCGCCTGAGAGTGAGGAACGGCTAGTCCTTCCTCTATTGCTAGGGCTAGGTCTACGACTTTCCTGCAATAGCGATATGTCTTCAATCCTTCCTAGTTCAGGACGTACATCCCTGCTCTAGGTTAGGTTTTGGAGGGGTTAATTCTGTTCCTTGCTGAAACTATACCCATGCACCGTTTTCAGTCAAGCTGCCTTACCTTAGGCTAGGGAGTGTCCTCCCTTCCTTAGTGGCCGCTCTGGTACAGAACCCCCTCCATGGAAGACCCTTCTCTTCTCCCCTCCCCACCTATCTCTTGTATGGCCTAGCCTATACTTATGTTAGTCTATACCCATCTGTCCCCTGTCCTACAACTCCTCCTTAGGGTGGAGTGATAGGGCTACCTTGAGCTTTTGAGTGCAGTCCGCTCTGGTACATATACCCTTCATAGTGTCCTATGGGGTTAGCCACTGGATGTGTTCTGTATGCAGGGGTCTCCCCCCCCCCCTCTGGGTGTCCCCTAGCCCTCCCTTGGGCTACCTTAGCTCCCGGTCCTCTGCGGCCCCTGCTTCTGGGTGATAGAGTCAGCCTCTATCATGGGTACACCCACTCAGGGGGGATGTCCGGGAGTCCATGGCCGGACCCCTACATCCCTCCTTCTGTCTCTTTCACTATCCGGGTGCCGGTCCCTTGCCGCCTCCACTGTCGGTGATACCCACCTCCTACCTTGGTGACTCATTCCATATCCCCTCGGCCGCCAGTCCTCCGTGTGCCGGGGGACTGCCGCCTGCCGCCGGCTTCCAGCCGATGGCTCTCCCTCCTTCCTCATAGCTTGGTCGTCCGCCCGCCGGCCGGCCCCCGGAGTGCCGGCAGTCCGGTTCTGCTATAACTATCCTTGTTCCTGTCACCAAACCGGCAACCTCCGGCTGCCGGAGCCGCCGCTCCCTCTGCCGGCGTGCCGCCGCTGTGCCGGCGGCCGCCACCCTGGTATTACTCTTGACTTTTATATTGTCTGTCCTAATGCCAGAAACTCTGCTGGAGCGGCCTCCGGCGTGCCGACGGTCTGCCGGAACCTTCCGGAGGCGTCAAGACGACTTGCACCCCCTTCTACTAGCTATCATCTGATATTGATAGCCCTACACTGCAACCAGATGGCTTGTTTACGTAAATGGATCAGTATCTTAGTACTGTTCTATTGGTAATCATGCTGTCTTCTTGCATTTTACAGATTTCCAGCATACTGCGTGTATCTTAGCGCGGCTGGTTGCCGGAAGCCGTTACCCTTTGGGATCTTTTAGTACCCTAATTTGGGACTGAGTGGCCTCAGTCCCAACCTTATATCCTTGACAATTCCCATAGAATTCTATCTGCCCTATGGACTTCTACTGGAATTCTATCCTGTGCCTTCGGTCACCTCGGATTGTCCAAGGATGAAGCTTACGGTAACCAGCCGGGCGGGATGCACGGAGTATGTTCCTATCCTATCTCAATCCTCTGTGCATCACACCCTTTATCAAGTTAAAATTAATGATTAATATTAACTTAGTTTAAGAGCCATTCTTATGACTCCCCCCATACTCATTTTCTCTTTCTTTCACAGGAGGAGCAGATGAAGTGTGACTACGACTTCTGCGCTGTGAAACGCCCGCACTTCTACGGGCATACGGCGTGTAGGACTCACGCCCCTTGTGCTAACAAGAAAGGGGATTTGAAGTTCTGGGACCCGCTGAACTGTACGGTCTGCCAGGCTCGCCTAGTCGATGCCTTCCATAATCCTCCCTCAGCGGAGGTCAGGGACACTTCTCGAGATAAGCTACGCAAGTGGGTGCGTGGCTTCCAGAAGAATGCCACTGGACCGTACCTGGCCACTGAAGAAATGAGGTCCCTTCTGTTCCCAAAGGCCTCCCCCGATTCTGTGGTGCCCAAAGAATTGATCCCACTGTCCAAATTACGGTGGAACCAGACGTAGTCATGGCCCAGTCCATGCACGAGTGCCACCTGGATTCCGAGAACGACGAACACATGTCGGATATTTCGGAGGACACGGAGAAGACCCTTATGGCCCAAGGTGCGGAAGATGAAGAGGACCAGGTGGAATACACCGAGTCGGAGCAAGAGGTCGCTCCTCCTTCCATCACCGCCCCTACTCCTACACCGACGGAAGTGTCTCTCCCGTCTACCTCCGCTACCCCGGAACCCATTCCATCTGCCCAAGAGATGTTCCGGATGATCAAAGCCATTATGGACGACAGGCTGAAAGAAAATCAAGAGTTCATCAGGTCCATGATGGGGTCCAAAGAACCGAAGAAGATCTCGGTTAAGGATCTCCCTGCATGCTCACACGCCAACCCCTGGAGGTATGCTGAGCATATGGTTATCGCGACCGGCAGGATCTTCGTCAGCGATGAGATCGGCACGGTCCCCCTGGAAGATGTGGAGTTCTTCCCAAACTTCGAGGCCTACCCGGACTGTTACGTCCGGCTCCGTTCTGAACCTGCCTCTAAAGAAGAGACCGAACCCAAGGAGGAGATAGTGTTCGATCTCGCGAAGGCCCAGGCTATGCTAGCCAGCACATTTAAAAGTAGGGGTTTTACCTGCTCTAAGCTTCCGGCCCTGAGCAAGAAGCACCCTACCTACGTCGCACCCGACGATGCAGTCCTTCCCTTCATGGAAAAGGCCTTCGCTGCATGCCTCAAGGCTGTGGAAGAGGGAAAAGCCTGCCCTGCACTGGAGGAGTGCAGACCCTTCTCCATAGTGACTCCCCCCGACGCTCGACACTGGAAAGATATCCAGCATACTTTCGTGGTGGGAAAGCTAGATCCTGACGTAGCCGGACGTCAGTTTAACGAAGACCTCCCGAAACTCAACGACCACCTCCTTCGTCGGGAACAAGATACGAAGGAGAGGCTTGCAGCATCCATGTCCCACCAGGTCCAACTCGACATCATGGCTTGTGACACCAGAGTCCCAGACCACTACATGGTACTCGCCAAATCCCACATGGCAACCCTGGTGAAGGATATGTATCACTTCATGAAGGCTCGGAGAGCCTGTCGAGAATTCGTGTTCTCAGGTGCCACTGTGAAACACGAACCCCGGAGGCTGATTTCCTCCAACATCTGGGGTAAACACCTCTTTCCCTCTGACCTCGTGAAAGAGATCACCGACAAAGCCGCCACGGAGAACAGGAACCTTCTCCACAAGTGGGGCATGTCAAAGAAGAGGAAATCCTCCCAGGACGACGGACCTCAACCTAAGAGGAAATCCTCCAAACAGAAACCCCAGCAACGTCAACAGAGACGACAGTTTCCGGGACCCGCTACTCCCCAAGTGGCAGCTCAGCCACAGCAGACCTTCCAGCTGGTCACCCAACCGGTCTTGTCACAGTCACCGGTTTTCACCCCTGCTTTCGAGCAACAGACGACTACCTTTCGTCCCAAAGGTAGAGGCTCAAGCAGAGGTGCAGGCAGAGACGCGTCTCGCCATCCCTCCAGAGGCAGAGGAGGAAAGGGAGCTAGCGGCCGAGGCAGTAAGCCCTCGGGACACCAGAAGCAATGAAGTGCTTCCGGTGGGAGGAAGACTCCGCCAATTCCAGGATCGTTGGACCTTCGATCCCTGGGCACACAGCATCGTCAAGAAGGGTCTAGGCTGGAGTTGGACTCAACCACCCCCAACCTTCCAGCAATTCTTCCAACAATCAACCCCCCTTCTGGAAGAATATGTCCTAGATCTCTTGAACAAGAAGGTTATAAGGAAGGTAAAGTCCACCAGGTTCCAAGGGAGACTGTTTTGTGTCCCCAAGAAAGACTCCGACAAACTCAGAGTCATTCTGGACTTATCCCCCCTCAACAAGTTCATAGCGAACGACAAGTTCAAGATGCTGACTCTTCAACAGATAAGGACCCTTCTGCCTCGAGGTTCTTACACGGTCTCCATAGACCTGGCGGATGCCTACTGGCACGTTCCAATGAACCATCACGCTTCCTCCTACCTAGGATTTCGACTCCAAAGGAAAAGCTACGCCTTCAGGGCCATGCCCTTCAGCCTCAATGTGGCCCCTCGGATCTTCACAAAGCTGGCGGACGCCATAGTACAACAGCTCCGCCTCCGAGACGTCCAGGTGATGGCCTACCTCGACGATTGGCTAGTCTGGGCTCCATCGCCCGAGGATTGTTTAAAATCCTGCAGCAAAGTCACCCAGTACCTAGAACACCTGGGATTCAAGATAAACGTGAAGAAATCTCGCCTCTCTCCAGCTCAGAAGTTCCAATGGTTAGGAATCCAATGGAACCTTCAGTCACACCGCCTTTCCATCCCCCAGAAGAAAAGGAAGGAAATAGCAGGGTCTGTCAAGCGACTACTGAAATCCAAGCGGATCTCAAGACGCCAGCAGGAACGAGTTCTAGGCTCTCTACAGTTCGCCTCAGTAACAAACCCAGTGCTTCGTGCACAGCTAAAGGATGCCGCGGGAGTCTGGAGACGTTCTGCATCCATCGCTCGAAGAGACCTCAAGAGACGGCTCCCAAACAGACTTCGACTTCTCCTCAAGCCGTGGTCGGAAGCAAAGGCCCTGAAAAGGTCCATTCCTCTTCAACACCCACCTCCATCACTCAACATCCACACGGACGCTTCGCTGGAGGGTTGGGGAGGTCACTTCCACCAAAAACAGGCTCAAGGCACTTGGTCTCCCCTGTTCAAGACGTTTCACATCAACATCTTGGAGGCCATGGCGGTCCTTCTAACTCTGAAGAAACTCTCCCCGCCTCCCTCGATCCATATTCGTCTAACCCTAGACAACTCGGTGGTAGTTCGATGTTTCAATCGCCAAGGCTCAAGATCGCCCCAGATAAATCAGGTGCTTCTTCCAATCTTCCGTCTGGCAGAGAAGAAGAAATGGCACCTGTCTGCAGTTCACCTACAAGGATTCCGCAACGTGACAGCGGATGCTCTATCTCGGACAAGCCCGATAGAGTCGGAATGGTCTCTAGACGCAAGATCATTCTCCTTCATCTCTCACCAAGTCCCAGAACTTCAGATCAATCTCTTCGCAACGAGCGACAACCATCAACTTCCTCGGTATGTGGCCCCGTACGAGGACCCCAAAGCAGAAGCAGTGGATGCCATGTCACTGGACTGGAACAGATGGTCCAAGATCTACCTGTTCCCTCCCACCAACCTTCTGCTGAAAGTCCTCTCCAAGCTGAGAACCTTCAAAGGGACAGCGGCCCTAGTGGCTCCCAAGTGGCCCCGGAGCAACTGGTACCCCCTGGTCCTGGAGCTGCAGCCCAAGCTGATCCCTCTCCCGGGCCCAGTTCTCTCCCAACAAGTACAGAAGTCGACTGTCTTCGCTTCATCATCGAAAATCAAGGACCTTCATCTCATGATTTTCTCTCCCTAGCCGCAAAGAAGAGGTTTGGGATCTCGAAGAAAAGTCTAGACTTCCTAGAGGAATACAAGACCGAATCCACAAGACGGCAATACGAATCATCTTGGAGAAAATGGGTCTCTTTCGTCAAGACAAAAAATCCTAAGGAAATCACCATTGATTTCTGCATGTCCTTCTTCATTCACCTTCATGGACAGGGATTAGCAGCCAATACGATTTCGACTTGCAAATCGGCCTTGACTAGACCACTATTGTATGCCTTCCAAATTGATCTGTCCAGCGACATCTTCAATAAACTGCCGAAAGCATGCGCTCGTCTACGCCCAGCACCCCCACCGAAACCGATCTCCTGGTCATTGGACAAGGTGCTCCATTTCGCCTCCAACTTGGATAATGATTCATGCCCTCTCAAGGATCTGACTCAGAAAGTTATATTTCTCTTTGCTCTTGCCTCAGGAGCCCGAGTCAGCGAAATAGTGGCATTGTCAAGAGAAGAGGGTCATGTCCTGTTTACTGATTCAGGAGACATTACCCTCTCCCCGGATCCGACGTTTCTCGCCAAAAACGAATTACCCACCAAAAGATGGGGCCCCTGGAGAATATGCCCCCTGAAGGAAGATGCCTCTCTATGCCCAGTAGAGAGCCTCAAGGTCTATCTTCGCAGAACTTCGAACTTTGGTGGAGGCCAACTCTTCAAAGGAGAAACATCGGGCAGCGACCTGTCACTGAAACAACTAAGAGCGAAAATCACCTACTTCATTCGCAGAGCGGATCCTGACAATACACCCGCCGGTCACGATCCTAGAAAAGTTGCATCGTCTCTGAATTTCTTTCAGAGTATGGACTTCGAAAGCCTTAAAAGCTTCACAGGCTGGAAGTCCTCGCGTGTTTTCTTCAAACATTATGCGAAACAAGTGCACGAAGTCAAACATTTTGTGGTAGCCGCAGGTAGTGTTATGAAACCTGCACCCAACTCTGCATAGAACAGCGAGTTACTTGGGACTCTAACTCTTCGGGTGCCTATGTTGACCCTCGAGCGATACATAGTGATGTCGAAAACACTTAGTGCTTTCTTATAACTGTTCTTATCCCAGGTGAAATGTCATAGTCGTCACACAAGTGCCGCATGCTTAGAGCATGATGTGTTTTAATTAAAGACTGACGTTCCTCGAGAACGAGTGCCTACTAATAAATTTGAAATTCCCTTTCAGATTCAAGAGCAAGTCTTTATTACTATGTACATTATAATTTACTGTAAATTAACCTTACTTATTGCTGCAATTCATTTAATTTTCTGCAATTGTGAAATAAAATTCCTATTTTATTACTTGTGCGTCTCAATCCGCTCCTACTTATCCTATGAAATACATGCCTGTCATAGTTTTATTATCCCCTTCCCTATGGTTCATGGAGATACTAAGGTCCTAACCCTTATTATATATTCACTCTTACAATGTAATATTCCAATACGAATACTTACTCTTCATACCCTGGAGACGAAACTAACCTTCTCAGCACACAGTGTCCAACCACCACTTGTCTGCCCTCCAGAATGTTCCGATACGAATGCCAACCATTCAGTCTCGTCTCCAAGTTCTTCAAGCAAGGTGAATAGCCCTTCGATAACCACTTTGATCTCGGCATGGCCCGTGGGAACTTCACTGCCAAGGGGGGCAGGAAGATTCTTCCCTACGGTTCTTTTATTAAGATTACTATGCTACATTGTTCAAAGCCCTTGGCACTTACCCAATAGGGGAAAATCTACCACGATACATTGATTCTCTGGTATTCTTCCATCAGGACGCCATGGCTTGAGCCCAAAAAACGGATTTTGAGCGAAGCGAAAAATCTATTTTTGGGTGAGATAGCCATGGCGTCCTGATGGACCCTCCCTGCTACTTCGTCCAGTTTTTAGGTCCCACCCTGCTCTGCTGTATCATGGTGATCGGCAAGCAACTGGCTTCAGGATGAGGACGGACGTGACGTCATTTAGCAATGGCGCCCGATTGTTTACGTCTCGAGTACCAAAAGTAGCCACGGACGAGATTAGCTGTGGAACGGCTCCCAGCTATTCTTCGCCCTTACACACCGAAGGTTAACTCTGTTCGGGGTGTAGATAGCTATGTGGCGCGTTAATACATGCGTCCCCTGTTGATATACGATGTCTTAAAAGGGAAACCTTTAGGATACTCGCTCCAGAAGTTAGAATTCTGTGATAACCTGTGGTTAAATTCTCTGGGAATATCTTAGTAGTTATTTACCCAAGGAAGCGACCAAAAAGGAACCTTCCATCAGGACGCCATGGCTATCTCACCCAAAAATAGATTTTTCGCTTCGCTCAAAATCCGTTTAGGGTGTTTCTGTTCTTTCCTGTTTCCAGTAAGTCTGGCTTCAGGAGGGGCAGGACATCAGAGTTCTTAGTCTGAGTCTGTTTCTTTCCAGCATAGGGAATGAATTGAATTGAATTGAATATAGGATTTAGGCATTAAGCCAAGCACTGGGGCATCAAAGGCCATTCAGCGCTATATAACGAAAATCATTCAATCATATCTGTACACTCACACCATTTAGTATCATTTTAACCTTTAATACAAATCGTAACACTTTCATACAATAAAATCTAGATGTGAAATAAATAGGGATTAAAAGGGTAAAATAAATAAATAAATTAATAAAATCAATTATAGCTCGTAATATAACCCAATACTTTGTATAAATTTTCTCAAGTTCAAGGTATTACAGTTTTCCCCCCAGTATATCTCTTAAAGGTTTGTCCTGGAGTAAATGTGTTCTCCTCTGAAGATTAAAAACAGGACAATCGACTAAAATATGTTTAACATCCATTGTCACTTGACAGGTATTACAAAGAGGGGCCTGTCTCCCTTCCCCACTCTTCATTAAATAATTGTGCGTTGCATGTGTATGGCCAATACGCAGCCTAGTTATAATAATGGTATCCCTTCTACTTGTAGAATTACAAGATGACCATTTATCCACCAATGGGTGTATTTGTTTCAATTTTGTATTGGTGGTCAGTTCAGACCATCAACCTTGCCACTTATTTTTACAGTAAAGATGAATCTCACTTTTAAGATCTTTGTAAGGAATACTCAAGGGGGATGGATTACTTAGCCCTGAAGCTTCCTTTGCTGCCTTATCTACTTGTTCATTCCCATCCACCCCAACATGGGCAGGGACCCAACAGAAGTGAACACTGATACTCTTCCTAGACTGCAGAAGTACTAACCAGTCCTGCACCTCTTGTACTAGATGATGGCCTGGCATAATTTGTTTTAATGAGAGTAAAACACTATTGGAATCCGTAAAAATTGTATAAAAACTATTTTGGTTGCCATTTTTAAAAATATGTTGGACTGCGAGAATTATTGCGTACAGCTCAGCAGTAAAAATTGAACAAGAGGATGGGAGTTTCCTTCTAATAACCATATCCTCCACCACAGCTGCACTTCCAACTCCTGCAGCCGATTTGGAGCCATCTGTAAAAACATGTTTCCCATGATGTTGAGCAGCATGATTTAAAAAACTCACTTTTCATTACCCTACTAGGTAAGGTATTTTTCCCTCCTGCCATAAAACATACTTTAACAGGTGGATTACACCAAGGAGGAGACTTGGGATATCCTACCTCTGCTATCTGTGCTGTTAACAAGCCTACTTCTCCAGCATCATTTTTCAGCTGTACTTCCAAAGGCTTAGGCACTCTAGATCTGTTAGGAGCCCGATCTAAAGGCGCCCTAACATATTTCTAGTTAGGATTGTTTCTCACAGCAAGGGACCTAGCTAAAAACCTCAAACTCAACTCCTCTCTGCGAATGGAAAGGGGAGGTATGCCAGAATCAACATAGAGACTGTCAATGGGAGATGTTCTGTAAGCACCTGTGCAGATGCGAAGCCCAGCATTGTGAACAATATCAAGTTTTCCAAGTAAAGTCTTTGTAGCTGACCCATATATTTGGCATGCATAGTCTAACTTGCTCAGACACAAAGATGTATAAATTCTAAGCAAAGTTGTTCTATCAGCACCCCAATCAAAATGCGATATCACTTTCAGAATGTTCAGTGACTTCTTAACCCTGATAGATAGGTCATTTATATTGGGACCAAATGTCATTTTCTTGTCGAAAATGACTCCAAGAAACTTGACACTATCCTCATATGGCAAAATACAATCATTTAAGAAAAGGGTGGGAATCTCTTCCCTTTTACGAGTACGAGTAAAGCGAATGGCTTTGGTCTTCTGAGGAGAAAACATGAATCCACAAGAATTTGCCCATGCGGAAGCAGCATTTATTGCAATTTGAAGATTTTGGCAAGCTTGTAGTGCAGATGATCCACTACAATAAATTGCAAAGTCATCGACAAATAGTGATCCTTGTATGCCAGGAGGTATGTGACTAATGAGACTATTAATAGCAACAGCAAACAAGGTCACACTCAATACGCTGCCTTGGGGGACACCTTCTTCTTGCATGTAGGATGAAGATAGTTCTGACCCTACTCTCACTTTAATTGAGCGGTTTGATAAAAATTCTTCAATAAAAGAGAACATATGTCCTCCTATACCCCACGAGGCCAATTGCTTTAAAATACCACCCCTCCAGGTGGTGTCATATGCCTTTTCGAGGTCAAAAAAGACACCCACCACCTGGTTTTGGTTAGAAAACGCATTTGAAATTTCCCTTGATAACATCAGCAAAGGGTCTAGAGTACTTTGGTTCTTCCTAAAACCAAACTGTCTGTTAGATAAAAGATTTTTTGATTCTAGATACCACACAAGTCTGTTGTTGATCATTCTCTCAAATAATTTGCATATGCAACTGGTCAAGGATATGGGCCTATAACTAGATGGCAGTTCTGGGTCTTTACCAGACTTGTGGCCTGGAATTACAATTGAAGTATGCCAGGAATCAGGAGATGTATGGGAAGCCCATAGACCATTAAAGGTTTCTAATAAAAGTTCCTTGGTATCCACGGGAAGATGTGATATCATTTCATACCGGATGCCATTCTCACCTGGGGCAGTTAAAGAAGAGCTGGAGATAGCATTTTGCATCTCCTCCATACTAAAAGGTAGGTTAAAAGCTTCAGTATTTGAAGAAGCAGGAGGAACAACAGATGTTGATGTTCTAATTTGTTGAAATGCTGGGGAATAGTTGTCAGCACTTGATACATGAGCAAAGTGCTTAGCAAGAACCTCTGCTACATCCTTGGGGTCAGATATATATCTATTATTTTCCCTTAATATTGGTAGAGGCTTAGGGACGAATTTACCTTGAAGTTTTCTAATCTTGTCCCATATTTCCTTTGAAGGAGTTTTGGTATTAATATTAGATATATATTTCTTCCAAGATGCTCTCTTTGCTTTTTTTAAAAATTCTTTTTTGTTTGGCACAGGCTCTGAGATATGCTATTCTATCTGCTAAATAGTTTGTCCTCAAGTATCTTCTGAAGCAAGTTCGGGTCACTTTTCTTGCGTTGGCACATTCTTTACTCCACCAAGGAACTACAGAGCGATGAGGTAAACCGCATGTTTTAGGTATAAACTTGCTACCATTATCATCAATAATATTTTCAAGATGTTGATAGGCATGCACTGGAGATGTAAATTCATCATATTCTTTATCAGTGTGTGAACAGTTTTCATAAGCTGCCCAGTCTGCCTCATCTATCTTCCATTTTTGTGGACACTGAGAAGGAAGATTATGGACATAATTTAACATTATTGGCCAATGGTCACTGCCATGTAGGTGTTCATTTACTGACCAAAGGTAGTCCAATCGAATGGATGAGGAACAGATTGACAAATCAATGGCTGATGTAGAGTTGTGAAATACATCATACCTAGTTGGAGAACCATCATTCATTAGTATTACATCATTGTTGTCGATTAATTCTTCAACAAGATTACCCCATCTATCGCACACATTTCCACCCCATAAAGTATGCTTTGCATTAAAATCACCCATTAAAATAAATGGGGCAGGAAGCTGATTGATCAAGTCTTGGAGGTCAGAAAGTCTAAGCCTTCTTGGATTACCAGCATGATCTAAGAGGAAAAGTTCTAAGGATGGTTCAATATATAGCGAGCATAAAGTAATTTTTTTCCAGATATGAGTTCTAACTGCACATGCCTGTAGTGGTGTATTGAGTGGGATTGTTTCAAATTTTACAGATTTGTGAATAATAAAACCTGTACCACCTTGAGCTCTTGCAGCTTGCAAAGGAGGGGATCTACAAAAATGATAATTGAGTCTAGGATTAAATGGTTGGTCACTGATCTTGGTTTCCAGTAGGCAAATTACCTTCGTGTCTGAGTCCGCATAGGGAATGAGATTCCTTTGCTAGGTCTAGAGCAGACACAGGAAGCTTAGCCTCCTTAGACCACATTTGAAGGTTTCTGTACGAGATGATTCCTTCTTTTTGTGATCTAGCAGACTAGTCCAGTGTGGTTGTTCTCGGTGTGAAGGATGAGATCCTTCTTTCCTGTGAATAACAACACCAACCTTGCTTTAGTTCCGAGGAAGATGGCAAGTACTGCCGGCCTCCCTCCTAGGATTCCCCCTAGGCTAAGATGAGCTTTCTTTGCTGCGGGGTGATTCTTTACTAAAGCAGGGTTTGCAGGACCCTCTTTCCCCCTTCCCCCTCTTTCCTTAGTGATGGCCTAGCCATTACATCTCTGTCCGTCATTCTACATCTGTACCTAGCATAGGTTAGGATGTGGAGTCGACTCAGTCCCTTGACAGCCGGCAGTGCGTGCCGGCCGGCAAAGGCCTTCTTCTTTAGTGTGTTCCCCAGACCTCCCTTGGTCTCTCATCCATGTATGTCTGTAGAGCCAGACGGCATTGGACAACGGAAGCCTGAATTTATATTCTCCCCTTCCTTATGTGCACTCTTTCTGGTTGCCGGGCTATGAGGCAGTGCTGTCTCTTATCCCGGCATCCATCCTGTTTCTCTTCTAGTGTTTGTACCCTAGCCCGGCTGCCGGCCGGAGTGGCCGGCAGCCGGGCAGTTGCAAGTTCTCTGGTTCTTTTTGCTGCCGGCCGGCATAGGTAGTATACTCTTGCCAGCCGGCAATAGAAGCACACCATAGTTCTGCCGGCCGCTACGATTAGCGGCCGGCACCCGGGTGCTATAATTTTTGGCACACATATTTGAACCAGTGCTCTTCCACCTAATAGTCTAAAAGTAGTATACTTTGGAACTAATTTAAGGTACGTGCCGGCCGGCACATTATTTTATATACTGTAGCCAGTATTTTTCAATATAGGATATACTGCATGGAGAAAACTATAGTATAGAATATATTACAACACCAAGTTTTTCTAACACTCTTGTGTTGTCTTGTACAGCCCTTTGGTGAAACCATACAGATAGAGTGAGTTCTTTCTTTTCTACTATCCAGTATTTCAAAATTATTTATTTTGGTGTGAGCTTTTTCCTCTGGAAATTCCTTATTGGTTACTCTAGTATAGAATAACCATGAAATTTTATAATCTGGAAGGTTACAGCAATTGACTGGGCAGGAAATACAAGTGTGTGTCTTTCCTTCTTTCCTTTCTAGCTTAGTTACTTTAAGCTATGTATACTTAACATTAGTTATCCAGTGATACGTGTTTCACTTGATACTCATGGAATTTTCTTCTCTTTACAGGAGGACCATCCGAAATGTGGGAATTTATTCTGCAACGTCCGCAGAAAAAACTTCTGCGGACATGACTTGTGTAGGAGGCACGCAGCATGCGCAGTCTCCAAAGGTGATCTCCGGTATTGGGACCCGCAGGTATGTACAATTTGCACAAACCTGATTACCGAGGCGTTTGACACCCCTAACACGGCGGAGTCAAGGGACGCAGCAAGGGAGAAGCTTCGAACCTGGGTAAGGGGCTTCCAGAAGAACACTTCTGGCCCCTATCTTCCAAGCGAGAAGATGAGGGCTTACCTTTTCCCCAAGGCATCAGCAGATGCAGTGATTCCCCAGCCTCAAGCGGAGATGCTGTTGGTTCAGATCCCGGTAGATGCTGAAGTCTCGGACGCCCTGCAAGACATCCAACTGGACGATAGGATGTCGGAGGTGTCCGAGTACACTGAAAAAGACCTTCTAGCAGAAGACCAGGAAGAGGAGCTGATCCAGGCTCCAGACAATGAAGAGGAGGAATTCGACGAGGAGTCGACTACCCCGGTTCAGGCCCCTGAACCTGTTCCCTCAACATCGTCCGCTCTCCCAGAGGATCTGGGAAAGAACCTTTCTTCCATCATTGGGATGATCCAACAGATGCAGAAGGAAAATAATGAGAAGGCTGCTGCAATGAAGTTGGAGATGCGAAGACTTGCACCATCACGTGGGCCCCAGAAGAACCTCAGCGTGAAGGACCTTCCCTTATGCTCGGATGCCAACCCTTGGAGGTATGCCGAGCACATGCCTATGACGACGGGAAAGATCGTCATCTCGGAGAGATTGGGCTCAGTCCCCCTTGAGGATGTGGAATTCTGGCCCAGCAAGGAGTCGTATCCGGACTGCTATGTCCGCCTAAGGAAGGAACCAGCCTCAAAGGAAGAAACAGAGCCGAAGGAGGTCATAGTTTTTGACCATGCTAAAGCTCAAGCTTTACTGTCAAACTCGATGAAAGAGAGGGGCTTCACAAACTCAAAGGCACCCGCTTTGAGTAAGAAGCACCCTTCCTTTGTGTCCTCTCCTTCTAGAGCCTTTCCCTTTATGCAAAAAGGGTTTACGGCTGTGTTGAAAGCGGTCGAGGCGGGTAAGCCATGCCCCTCCTTGGAGGAGTGTAAACCCCTATCCTTGACCTTACCCATGGACCAGAAAGACTGGAAGGACGTCCATCTTACCTTCTCAGTCGGGAAGTTGGAGGCCGATATTGCCGGACGTCAGTTCGGTGAAGACTTCCCGAAGCTGTCTGACTTTCTTTTGCGTAGGGAGCTTGAGACAAAAGAAAGACTTGCTGCCTCAATGTCTCTGCAAACGACTCTGGAGACAATGGCAAGTGACCCCAAAGCCCATGAAATGTTTATGGTAGTTGCCAAGACACATCTAGCCACAGTGACGAAGGACCTTTACAGCTTCGTCAAAGCTAGGAGGGCTTGTAGGGAGTTCGTGTTCGCCTCGGCTGCGGTGAGGCACGAGCCAAGGAAACTAATCTCCTCCAGCATTTGGGGCAAAGACCTCTTCCCTAGTGAAGCGGTCCAGGAGGTAGTGGATAAGGCCGCCGCGGAGAATAGAAACCTTTTACAGAAGTGGGGCCTATCTCTTAAGAGAAAGTCTTCCCCGGATGAGGGTCCCCAACCAAAGAGGAAGACTAAGAAGCCTAGGCTACCCTCTTGGCCAGCCAAGCCATTCAGACAGCAGCAGCAACAACTTCCTTTGACCGCAGTGCCCCAGATGGTGGCACAAACCCCGGCCACGTACCAGTGAGTACCCCAAGCCGTGACTACACAGTCTCCGGCATTTAACCCAGCGTTCGAAGGGCAGTCTACTACCTTTCGAGCAAGAGCTAGGGGATCAGCCAGAGGTTCGTCTAGACGCCCCTCAAGGGGAAGGGGATTTACGGGAGGTCGCGGTCAAGGAGGCAAGGCCTCAGGTCAACAGCAACCAAAGTGAAATGCTACCAGTAGGAGGGAGACTCCATCTTTTTCGGGATCTTTGCACCTTCGATCCCTGGGCCCACAGCATACTCAAGAATGGACTGGGTTGAAGCTGGCACAGCACTCCACCTCCGTGCCCACGATTCTTCCAACACTCCACCCCCGTTCTGGAAGAGTACATTCGAGAACTCTTGGAGAAAAGAGTAATCCGAAGGGTAAAGTCCATCAAATTCCAAGGGAGGCTGTTTTGTGTTCCCAAGAAGGACTCAGAAAAGCTCAGAGTCATTCTGGACTTGTCGCCACTCAACAAGTTCATAGTGAACAGCAAGTTCAAGATGCTAACACTCCAACACATAAGGACCTTACTGCCCAAACGGGCATTTACCGTCTCCATAGACTTGTCAGACGCCTATTGGCACATTCCAATCAGTCGGCGACTCTCCCCCTACCTTGGATTCAAGCTACATCGAAGACTCTACGCCTTCAGAGCCATGCCATTCGGGCTAAACATAGCCCCAAGGATCTTCACGAAGCTTGCAAGCGCAGCTCTCAAACAATTACGCCTAAAAGGAATCCAAGTAGTAGCCTACCTGGATGACTGGCTGGTGTGGGAAGCATCCAAGACAGTGTTTGCAAGCTTCCCTAAAGGTGATCCAGTTCCTAGAACATCTAGGCTTCAAGATCAACAGAAAAAAAGTCTCGGCTTTCTCGATCTCAAAAGTTCCAGTGGCTGGGAATCCACTGGGACCTAGTGTCACACCAACTCTCCATCCCTGCGAAGAAGAGGAAGGAAATAGCAGGTTCTGTCAAGAGACTTCTGGATTCCGAAAGAATATCAAGACGCGAACAGGAGAGAGTGCTGGGTTCTCTCCAGTTTGCCTCAGTAACAGACCCAGTGCTAAGAACACAGCTAAAGGATGCAACCGGAGTTTGGAGGAATTATGCATCAAAAGCGCGAAGAGATCTGATAAGGCCAGTACCGCCTCGTCTACGTACACTTCTCAGGCCATGGTACCAAGTCAAGCACCTGAAGAAGTCGGTGCTTCTCCAGCCACCTCCCCCCTCTATGACTATTCACACAGACGCCTCGAAGGAGGGATGGGGAGGTCATTCTCACCGGAAGAAGGCCAAAGGAACCTGGTCCAATCTATTCAAGAAATTTCACATAAACTTTCTGGAAGCCATGGCAGTAATCCTTACTTTGAAGAAAGTCTCCCCTCGCCGCTCGATCCACATAAGGTTGGTACTAGACAGCGAGGTGATAGTGAGATGCCTGAATCGACAAGGATCGAGGTCACCTTCACTCAACCACGTGAAGTTGGTCATCTTCCGGCTAGCGGAAAAGAAGAAATGGTACCTGTCGGCGGACGCTCTATCCAGGTTCACACCGATAGAGTCAGAATGATCCCTAGACGCAGGATCGTTCTCCTTCATCTTGAGTCAAGTCCTGGAACTGCAGATAGACCTCTTTGCGACGAAAGACAACAAGAAGTTACCCCTTTACGTGTCCCCGTACGAGGATCCCCTAGCGGAAGCAGTGGACGCGATGTCCCTCGACTGGAACAGATGGTCCCGGATTTACCTGTTCCCTCCTCACAACCTTCTATTGAGGGTCCTCGACAAACTGAGATCTTTCAAGGGAGTAGCGGCAATAGTGGCTCACAAGTGGCCAAACAGCGTATGGTTCCCTCTGGCATTAGAACTACGGCTGAAGTGTCTATCGCTACCATATCCAGTTTTGACCCAGCGAGTTCAGAAGTCGACTGTCTGTGCTTCATCACTGAAAACCCAAAACCTGCAGCTCATGATTTTCTCTCCCTGGCGGTGAGAAAGCGTTTCGGGATCTCAAAAGACAGTATAGACTTTTTAGAGGAATATAAGTGCAAATCCACCAGAAGACAATATGAGTCATCATGGAGGAAATGGGTGTCCTTTGTCAAGGCGAAGAAGCCACAAAAGATCTCGACGGACTTCTGCTTATCATTCTTCATCCACCTCCACGGTCAAGGCTTAGCAGCCAACACAATATCAACATGTAAATCTGCTTTGACAAGACCCATTTTATATGCCTTCCAGGTCGACCTCTCTAACGACATTTTTAACAAAATTCCAAAGGCCTGTGCTAGGCTCAGACCATCAGCACCCCAGAAGCCCATTTCATGGTCTCTGGATAAAGTTCTTCATTTTGCTTCGCTGATGAACAATGAGGAGTGTGCTTTAAAGGATTTGACCCAAAAAGTTATTTTTCTGTTTGCACTCGCGTCAGGGGCTAGGGTTAGTGAAATAGTAGCCCTCTCACGAGAGGAAGGTCGTGTTCAGTTCTTAGATGGGGGAGAACTAAACCTTTTTCCAGATCCAACGTTTCTCGCCAAGAAAGAGCTACCCACCAACAGGTGGGGTCCCTGGAGAATCTGCCCTCTGAAAGAAGATGCATCTCTATGTCCAGTGGAATGCCTAAAGGTCTATCTCCCTAGAACTTCAGACTTTAGGGGAGGTCAACTGTTCAGGGGAGAAACATCAGGCTCAAATTTATCTCTGAAACAACTAAGGGCGAAAATCACCTATTTTATTTGCAGAGCGGATCCAGATAGTACACCCGCAGGTCACGATCCGAAGAAAGTTGCCTCATCCTTAAATTTCTTTAATAACATGGATTTCGAACATCTTCGCTCATACACTGGCTGGAAGTCTTCCAGAGTTTTCTTTCGACACTATGCGAAGCAAGTGGAGCAACTAAAGAGGTCTGTGGTAGCAGTGGGTAGTGTCGTTAAACCTGCTGTTTAACTCTGCGAGGAACAGTGAAATTATCATTCGGTCATTAGCGGCAGTTTGTTATTGTTGATTAAACGCCAAAAAAACAAAGAAAAAAATAGTTTTCCTGCTTTGCTACGTATGTAGGATTTTATATAGATACGGTAAATAATATTTGTAATAACATATTTACTAAAAGCTTTTAATATAATTCATCACTTTCATCATGCGCGTTTAATGCTTTCGTTTGTTTATTACGATCGAAGATGGAGCGTACAGTAAACGAATGGAAAGTTTCCGTTTCAGGCGGCGTCATAAAGAAAAACATTATATAAATGGCATTCATTTCATTTATTTGGAAGTCCTAAGAAAAATTAAGTAAAACATTGGTAATAACAAAATCAACATATAATCAATATAATCGATGCAAAAAATGACAAATTTGTAGATAATTTGTATTTTTCCTAACTATACAAACCTTAGCTATTTACATGGGGTAATTACTTAGGCGTAGCTGAACGACGAGCCATAAAAGTCTTAACGAGGGTTTCCTACCCCACCGCTAGTTAGCGGGGGGGGGGGGGTGTAGGGAGGGGTAGCTTGCTACCCCTCCCCCTCACACACACCGGAGAATACTCCACTTTACTTAGAGGTAGGACTTATCTTGGGGGACAGGGCTGGCGGGCACATAACTGTAAATAGCTAAGGTTTGTATAGTTAGGAAAAATACAAATTATCTACGAATTTGTCATTTGTTCCGTAACTGAAACACAAACCACGCTATTCACATGGGGTGACTTAACCTTTAGGAAGGGTGATAAGTCCCGGCCATACTGGCTTTGGCTTTCCCGGGGATTCCATATTCGAGCGATCAAGTACTCTGACAATAGGGAATCCCTGCTCCTCGCTGGCGGTTGTGAAACTGCCACTGCCTACGTAAGGTGTGTGCGAAGGTAAAAAGTGACTTGTCCCAGGCAGTTGCCCTGGAGTCCCTCAGAAGGAAATCCAAGCTAGGACTCTTCCAATACCACCTCGTCAGGGTATGGGGACATGACAGTATTACACCTAATACTAGGAACACAAGGAAGCATGGTCTACCTGCAGTGGTTTGAGGTCAGCTGTACAGAGAACCCAGGATGCTGCTTTCTCCAGGGAAGAGAGGATGAAGAAAAGAATAAGGGCCAGACAGATCTTTTCATTCATGCAGACTAACACCAGGTAACAATGCCCTCAACCTACTGCTACTTGTCCATCAAGGAGCCTGAGGTTTAGACCAGCTGTTGTGAAGCCACCACAGAGCCGATAGAAACGTATCGAGCCTCCTGTGGGTCATGTCTTGCAGGTAAGGGGCTGAGAAGAAGGTCTGATGCTCAACATCCCCGCTTGAAGGACCTGCGTCATTGAATGATGCTCCATGAAGGGCAGGGACGTATCTAAACCCCTGACATCATGGGCTCTAGGGCGATGCGACGGAGAAGGATCAGGATTAAAGGCAGGGTGTAGCACCCTGCGAATCCGGGCCGAGATGGTACTCCTGGAGACCCTTCTCATCTTTACCCAGGATCCAAGAACGAGACTTGAGCCTGGAGAACGAACTGCAGCTGTTCTTTGAAAACGCCAGCTCACACTCCCTACCGGCAAGGTAGGAGATGGTCTGAGTCATCTGCTACAGGACGGAGACTCGAACGCTGGAAGGTGTCGAACAGCGGGTCCGGCACTTCCGGATTCTGAGTCACGGCAACAAACCTCAGGGACGAACCTGAATGTTGCCTCCCCCTAACCCCCTGAATGGGCGAAGTCGTTAGAGAGACCATGTGACTCGCTTGGCTGAAGACAGGCTATCAAGAACACCGTCTACCCAGAAAGGTGGTGAACTGGGGACTTACGTAGTGGTTCGTCAGGGGGTCTCTTTAGAGACACGAGGACTCGAACCACGTCCCAAGGAGGAGGTCTCATCTTCGACTGAGGGAAGGAGAGGACAAGGCTTCCCACGCAGAGGACAAGGCTTCCCACGCAAAGGAAGAGTTCCAGCGTGGGAGAAATGTTTGTCCCTAGAGCCTGGAGGCAAGACTTGAGGCTGAGAGATAGCCTTTCACTGCCGATACTGAAAGGCACATTAATCCCGCAATCCCACTAGGGGCTCTGCCATCGCTGGAAGCAGCACCGTGTGGAGGGATGCCCTCTCCCCGACACCGGCCACAGAAACTCGCTCTTTCGCCTGGGAGACTACTGCGGAAGACTTGCGCAGGTGTCCAGGCCTCCTTTTCGCCACTTGTGTGAAAATCCTCTCTCTTTGAGGAGAAGCTGGAAAGACTCCCGGCGGGAAGTTGGAGCAAGCTACGGAAGCAACACATCGATGGTGTCCCACCGTTGCTGGAAAGCATCCTACCAGATGGCCTTGGGATCAGTGACCGGGGATCAGTACAGCGGGAGCTTGCAGCTCAGTGCTGTAGCGAACCGGTCCACAGAGTGAGCCCCACCGAGACAGGACTTGTAGGCTACTTGAGGATTCAAAGACCACTCGGAATGTGGTGTCCGTGACACACTGCTCAGACTGGCAGCGAGCCCATTCCTTTGCCTGGAATCAAGCGAGCTGCTAAGGAGATCGAGGGAAACTCGAACCATCCCGGTATTTCTACCGCAGGATTGGGTGGCTGTACTGAAAAGCACCTCCTTGTCTGGGCCAGAAAACCATCACTGTGGTGTTGTTGATCCTCATAACCACAGAGTAATCTGCCAGGCTAGGTGGAGCTACTGAAGTGTCAGAAACACGGTTTCCATCTCTAGTAGGTCTAGAGAAAGTTCATCCTGGTTCTGACCACCGGCCTGAGGACCCGTGGATCAGAACGTGCCCCCCCCCCCCTTTCTTTGACGCGTCCGAAAACTGCATCAAGTTTGGGGGAAGGACGAGAAGGACCACTCCCTATTGTAGGCTTTCGTCTGCTTCCCACCCCTATGGGTCCGTCTGTACCAGTTGTCCCCTAGGGGTCTCGGCGTCTGGGGAGACGTGTCCCGACTCCCCCGCGCCCCGAGTCGCCACTGGAGAGAACTCATCCTGAGGCGACTGAGGAAACCAGACGGGCCAGGGAGGAGAAACGTAACAACCTTGGGTTGGGGGGTCTTCTTGTGTGAGGAAAGGTCTCGCGACCTTCCTCTGCCTTGGTACCCTGTAGTCTGAAGGGAAGGCTTTGGGAGATAGGAGCCTAAGACCAGGCTCGGTATACCAGACTCTGAGAGGGCTGCGGGGAGGACTCCTCGAGGACCACCATGATCTTTAGAACTTGGTAAAGTCCGAGGAGCTTGTCCCGATGATGAAGGGATGCCTTCGAGTCTGCCAGGATCAGCTAGTCACCCAGGAAACGGAGTGGCCGGATGCCAATCCTGAGACCCCATGAAGAGATCCGAGTGGAAGTATCGGAGAACTGTTGAGGTGCTGTGGAGAGGCCGAAGCACAGCCCTTGAACTGGTATATCCGCCTTCCAGGCAAACTCCACAGTACTTCCTAGAAAATGGGTGAACCGGGACCGGAAGTACGAGTCCTACCAGACCAGAGTACATATGAGGTCTTGTGGTCTCACCGCAAAGCTGACCGCGTCTGCTGTCGCTATGCTGAACGGAGACTGTTTGACAACTCTGTGCAGAGTCAAGAAGGGAAGGAGATGATTAACCCTTTTACCACCAGGCTATTTGGAAATTTCCAACCCTTAACCCCCAAAGGGTTATTTTTTTCCCAGCACATTTTGAAGTATATATTTTTTAAATTGCCCTAACAGCCTTAATTTTTGACATAGAGAGGTCACGTTGGTCTCATTCTCTTGGAAAATGTCTGAATTTTCTCAAAATATATCAAAAATATGCAGAAAAAAATTTTTATAGCCTTTTTTTGCAAGGACGTACCGGTACGCCCATGGGGGTAAAGGGATGGCTTTTGTGAAACGTACTAGTACGTCCTTTGGGGGTAAAAGGGTTAAGGAGGCCTCGGAACCTGTTAGCCACCTCTTGGAGGGGGCGTATCTCTGACATGGACTGGACTTCCGCCCGCAAGGCCCGTCCCCTCACCGATCCCTACCCAGGGAGGAGGGAGGGGGTCGATACCAGCCGGGACTGTAGAAGGAGACAAGCTCGGAGAGCTGGCCCTCGGCCTAATCTCTGGTGCTCTCCATTCCCTGAGTCCAGGCCAAGCTGCACTGGCGTAAGGGAGTCCTTGGGTGAGTAGACTCGGTCCAAGACCGTATCCTTCCCTTACTGAACAGGAATCTCTGGATCTGGGATCCCCTTCAGGTTTCTCCTGAGGGCCAGAACCTGCCAGGACGCAAGTTCCAACCCCTGGAGCTCCTCCTCCTGATGGACTGGCGGCGAGGTCTCCCATCCAAGGAGGCTCTTCCTGGGGAGACTCGTAGACATGCACCAAGGGTCCAACTGGATCCTGTCGGATCCTTGCAGAAGACTGGGCCTAGGATCCCTCCTAGGAGGAAAACAGGACCCCAGCGATGAAGGATGTAAGGCTTCGCCCCTTCCGCATGATAGGACCCTCAGGAAGAGGCGGGGATTCTCTCTATAGAGTGAAGGGGGAGAGGACCGGGTCTTCCGACCCTCCTGGGGATGGGCAATGCTCATCCGCAGAGGAGGGGAGATGAAGTCTGAGGAGGGCTCATCGCCTGCGTAAGGACTCGCGAAGGGACAGGATAGTCCTTGGGGAAGATACCATGCCAGGGATTCCTCTCACCCCTTCAGGGGGAGAGGAAGCTGCTACTGATTAGTGACCCAAGTCAAAAGGCACAGGCTCATCGCCTGCTTGAGCGCTCTGACGACGGCATCCCACCAGGGATGCCGACCAACCCTCGCACTGACAGGGAGTCCCTCTGGAGGGAAGTGGATCGTTCGATCCTCTGGGGGAGACGACACATGAGGGTTCGCCCGTAGAGAATCTGCAATGAAGGAAGAAGAGACCTTTGACCTGTCCGGAAACCTCCCCCCCTCCGGAGAGGGAGCTGCTCTGCGCTGCGCGATCGCGTCGGAGAACGGTGCGCCGATCACGCTGACGATCGTTCGAAAAGCACAGATCTGGGTAGCGCGTGAATAAAGCATGCATAGCAGTATAACCCTGCCTGCATGCCCGCGTGAGCGTGGGCGTATCGGCGTCCGCGTGAACGATCCCCGTGCTTCCGCGCGTATGAAGACCGCTGGCGCTTGCGCGTGAAAGATCGTGAGCGAGGGAAACCATCCCACTCGCGAACGATCTCGGCGAAAAAAGATCGCCGGTGCTAGCGCCATCGGCGATTGTATGTGGGAAACCATCCCACGCGCGGAAGAATAACGCTGACGATCTTCGGTGCTTACGCGAGTACGAAGATCGTCGGTGCTAGCGCGAGAGAAGACCCTAGGAGACAGTGAGCGGGAAACCATAGTGCCCGCGTGCGTATGATCTCCAACTATGTAAGACGATCGTCAGCGATTCTGGCAATGAGGCCATCCGCGCACGGTTCTCCGCATGCGATCGTCGACGGCCGTTCACCGCCGATCTTCGGATTTGGCGCTGGGCGCGCGAGCACCGACCATCTTCACAGTACGCGTAAGCGCCGAAGATCGTTCCGTTAGCGGGATGGTTTCCCGCGCGCGACCATTGGGGCTCACGCAATCATCGCACGGATCGTCCGCGATCGTCGTAGATCGTCCGCGCGCGGGCACCGAGGTTTTCCCGCTCGTGATCGCCGACTATCTTCTCTCGCGTGCGAGCGCCAACGATCTTCTCTCACGCGTGAGCGAAGATCGTTGGCGCTCGCGCGCGAGAGAAGATAGTCGGCGATCACGAGCGGGAAAACCTCGGTGCCCGCGCGCGGACGATCTACGACGATCGCAAGCGTTTCCCGCTCGCGGACGATCCGTGCGATGATTGCGTGAGTCCCAATGGTCGCGCGCGGGAAACCATCCCGCTAACGGAACGATCTTCGGCGCTTACGCGTAATGTGAAGATGGTCGGTGCTCACGCGCCCAGCGCCAAATCCGAAGATCGGCAGCGAATGGCCGTCGACGATCGCATGCGGAGAACCGTGCGCGGATGGCCTCATTGCCGTACGCGGGAAACCATCTCGCGCACAAAACGATCTTCGGAGCTTAAGCGTAATAAGAAGATTGTCGGCGCTTGTGCGCTTAGCGCCGGATCCGAAGATCGCCGGCTAACGGCCGTCGATGATCGCGTGTGGAGAACCATCCCGCGCACAGACCGATCCTCGGCGCTCACGCGCACTAAGAAAATCGTCGGAAATGGTTGAAGGATCGGCTAACTCGTAGATCAGGAACTGGGATGTGTCCCTAAAAGGGACGGCATCCCCTGAAGAAGACCAGGAGGTCTACTTCAGTGCCGACGATCAACTGAGGGACTGCTAAATACTCCGAGGAGTGGTCTCTGTGAGGTACCTTTCCCGCGAACGGGAGAGGTGGCCTTCGTAGAAGAGACTTAGAGACACCGAAGGCTGAACCGCTGGAGAGCGCCAGTGCGCTATCTCAGGAACCCCAACGATGTGTGGAAATGTGCAGGGAACGTTGGTAGCAGCCTAATAGAATACTGGAACAGGGTGTCTCTAAGGCAGTTGCAGGAACAGCAGTCGAGCGCTAGCGCGTAAGGGAACGTTGGCGCGCAGGTGATACCTGGCACTTATGGGACTTACTCAAGGTATGAGAAAGTCTCTCCTGCCCCGAAGGGAGGAGCCCGTTAGATAACGGGGGCGTGGGCGCCCAAGGCGCGTCTGCAGTCAGGAACGGATACAGCAGGCAACAGGTACACTGAGGAACAAGAGACCAAGGGTCTAACGTAGACTGAGTAGAGAGGCCCCGAGGGGCTTAGTTGCAAGACCCCAAAGGGTCAATGCAACGAGAAACTGAAGTTTCTCCGTCACTAATCACCGAAGTGTAGAAGTGACTAAAGTTACGAGAGCCCGAGGGAACTGCGTAACTAAAGTTCCGAGACCCCGAAGGGTCAGGGGAAAAGAGAAACCGAAGTTTCCCTGACACTAAACACCGAAGTGCTAGTGACTGAACAGCAAGCTGTTGACAACAGGAACAATCCTCCGAAGAGGAGTCTCTATGAGTGGCCTCTCTCGCGAATGAGAGAGGTGAGCACTTCGTAGAAGAGACTGGTGATGGACCCCGAAAGGCCGTGAGATCAGCTGACGTAAACAGGAACAATCCTCCGAAGAGGAGTCTCTGTGAGTGTCCTCTCACGCGAACGGGACGGGACACTTCGTAGAAGAGACAAAAGGAGCGATCCTCCAAGGAGGAGCCTTTAGTGTGGCCTCCCTAGCACGAGAGAGGGCCAGACTGATCCTGCAACTGCTCAGCCCCTTGAGCGTGGCTACAGAAGCGACCGCTCAGCCCCGAGAGCACAGTCGCTAGTACCATGGTCTAGCCTTGCAACTGCTCAGCCCCGAGAGCAGAGCCGCTAGTACCATGGTCTAGCATTGCAACTGCTCAGCCCATTGAGCAAGTCACAAGGGCGGCCGCTCAGCCCCAAGAGCATAACTGCCTAAGGACCAGGGAAAAGTAAAAGGGAAGTTAACTAACTACCCTGGAGGCGAACCTCCTTATCGTTCTAGGATGCAATGAAGAGCTGGCAGTAGTCACGGGGGAACTTCTAAGAGAAGGGAACGCCCCTGACGAATGCTTTGAGAGACGGCGGCGAAGTCGACTCCCCAGGAAAAACAGGACATCTCTGCTTCGAAGGCACACACAACAGGCACGAAGAAACAGCATCGTAAACTGGAAAATAAAACAGAGTAATTATTTAACAGAAATTCCCCCCGGGGGAAACTCCGAAGAGAAACCCCGAGGGAAAGAATATAGAACGAAAGAAGGTATGCGTCCCCCCTCCCCCACCCGGCATGCCCAGGTGAGGGGGGGGGACGAAAGTTGACAAAACAGAATTATAACATTATAATAATGCAACTGACTTTGAATGTTCCAAGGAACACCGACCCCCGAAGGGACGTGAGCCCTGAGCTGAAAAGTTAAAACACAATTATTATCATAAAAGTAATTGAGACAAATAAAACGAAATAGCGACTCGGTCCTGAGAAGCTATCGTAGGCGTAGTACGGAGAAAGAGCTGAACGACCTCAAGAGAAGGACCGGTCTCCACGAAGGCAACCATGGTGGCCTAGGAGTGAAAAGCCGTGATCAAGAAAAGATCGTGGTGGCCTGCAAAGCCGGCGATCACTCCGTAGACGTAAACAACACACACCGCAAAACACCGAAAGCAAAGGAAACTTACTATTTTCTATACACAAAAATATAAAATAACATCGATAATGTTTAAATATATTAAGTATAAGAAAAGATAAGTTAAAAGACAAACAATAATGGCCGTCGAGTGAGGATAGGAGCGGAGACTTCCGATCGCTATCCGAGTTAAAAGTAAAGTGGAGTATTCTCCGGCGTGTGTGAGGGGGGGGGGGGGTTAGCTACCTACCCCTCCCTACCACCCCCCCACCCCCCGCTAACTAGCGGTGGGGTAGGAAACCCTTGTTAAAACTTTTATGGCTCGTTGTTCAGCTACGCCAAAGTAATTACCCCATGTAAATAGCGTGGTTTATATTTCAGTTACGGAACAGCTAACCTATACACAGATGTGTAAATGCGTTTGTTTCTTCATTATGATCAGAGATAAATGTAAACAAAACATTGGTTGTCATTTTTTATCGTGCTTTTTGGCATGTTTAGGAAATGTATGATATAAAATTGCCTTTAATATTTGTGCCTGTTTTAGTTTAGGGTACTGTAGTACATGCATTAAGTGTTCTGTACATTAAAGAGTAGTTTGTTAACAGTGCTACGTAAAGGGAAGGTTTTAAAAGTCTGAATATACATGTTAAATAAATACGTAAATATGGTGTC
Source organism: Palaemon carinicauda (assembly GCF_036898095.1). Classification (NCBI taxonomy): domain Eukaryota; kingdom Metazoa; phylum Arthropoda; class Malacostraca; order Decapoda; family Palaemonidae; genus Palaemon; species Palaemon carinicauda. Next base: position 94,562,111 of record NC_090749.1, on the reverse strand, counting down.
CCTACTTCGTGGATTTTCAGCTATCGCGGTTGGGTTTGGAACCTATCTACCACGATAAACGAGGGTTCACTGTAGTGACAAAGTTACGAGAGCCCGAAGGATCTGCGTAACTAAAGTTACGAGACCCCAAAGGGTCAGAGAAACGAGAAACCGAAGTTCCCCTGTCACTAAACACCGAAGTGTTAGTTTATTGAACAGAAATCTGTTTTAACAAGAACAATCCTCCGAAGAGGAGTCTCTATGAGTGGCCTCTCTCGCGAACGAGAGAGATGAACACTTCGTAGAAGAGACTGGTGATGGTGCCCCCAAGGGGCGTAGGATCAGCTGATGTAAACAGGAACAATCCTCCAGAGAGGAGTCTCTATGAATGTCGCTCTCACGCCAACGGGAGGAGACACTTCGTAGAAGAGACCATAAGGAGCAATCCTCCGAAGAGGAGCCCTTAGAGCGGCCTCCCTCGCGAACGAGAGAGGTCACAAGACTGATTCTGCAGCTGCTCAGCCCCTTGAGCATAGCTACAGAAGTGACCGCTCAGCCCCGAGAGCATAGTCGCTAGTACCATGGTCCGGCCTTGCAACCGCTCAGCCCCTTGAGCAAGTTACAAGGGCGGTCGGTCAGCCCCAAGAGCATAACCGCCTAAGGACCAGGAAAAAGGGTAAGATGGGAAGTTAACTAACTACCCTAGGAGGCGAACCTCCTTATCGTTCTAGGATGCACTGAAGAGCTGACAGTAGTCACGGGGGAACTTCTAAGAGAAGGGAACGCCCATAACGATGTCCTAGAGAGACGGCAGACACATGGTGGACTAGGAGTGAACGGCTGTGACCAAGAAGAGAATCGTGGTGGCCTAGCGCTAAGCCGGCGATCACTCTCGTAGACATACACTACACACACCGCACAAACACTGAAAAGGAAACTTACTATATTCTATACACAAGAATATATATAAACATCAATAATGTTTAAATGTATTAAATATAAGAAAAAGTAAGCTAAAAGACAAAACATTAATGGCCGTCAAGCGAGAATGGGAGCGGAGACATCCGCTCGCCATCCGAGCCAAAAGTAAAGTGGAGGGGTAGTAAACCCTCGTTAAGATTCTTATGGCATTCAGCTACGCCGAAGTAATTACCCCATGTAAATAGCGTGGTTTGTATTTCAGTTACGGAACAAACAAATATTAATGGCAGTCCGAAATAGGCGAGGAGGAAAAGCAGCAACAACCGCTCACCTTCCAAGCCAAAAGTCAAGTGAAGCACAGTCACAGGTGTGTGAATGAGAGGGGCAGTTAGCTACACCCCTAACCCCCGCTAACTAGCGGGATGGGTAGTTAACCCTCGCTAAATTTTAATCGCTCGTCCTTTCAGATTCTTCGAAAGTAATACCCCTATAAATAGCGTAGATTTGCACTCGTTACGGAACAATTACCATTCTAATTCTGTTTTTTATTTCTCCCAGAGTCTACACAAACCTGAGTACGTCTGCAGCAATGTTGTAAGGGCCATTGATTCTTTAATGAGATATATAGTGCATGTGAGTCTGCACAGTAGCCGCGTTCCCTTTTCTGTCAAAGACTCTTTACTCTCGATCTTCGTCTCAGATCTGAAAGGGATGGTTGAGGTGGTAAAGGACACAGCAATGCATAGCTAGAGATAAATGACAAATTTGGAATAATTTCCTATTTTCCCAACCACACAAACCATTTGTCTATACTATGGTTATATTGGTCTGGCTTAGCTGGAAAAAAAACCAAAAACATTTTACCTGAGGTTATGGCTCGTTTTCCAGCTGAGCTAGAATGATATACCCATAGTAAAGATCAATATGCATTTGTAGGAGCAAATAAATTTTGAAGCTACTTTATGTCTCAAATTTCAAGAGTAATCATATTTTTTTCCAAACTACCATACAAACCTGAGTCTCTTAATAGGAGTACAGAATGATTCCAATGAAGCCGGAAGAGCCGTTGAAATTTAACGAGCCGGGTTCCTTCTCGGAACAGCATCGTCTCTCTCGCTCGTACTGTACGTGCGGAGTGATCGATAGCAATCTCACGAGACTGCGACAGAATGGTCTTATTGAACTTGTGACGACTCTTCTTTGGGGTAGAAGACATAGCATCAAAAGGGTCAGCAGTGGAGGATGAGGTTGAAGGGTTCAAGAAGAAAACAAAGAGATAAAAATGGAAGAGAAACGCGTACGCTTCTTCTCGTTATCAGTCTTCAAAGTTGAGATCTTGGGAGATGGCAAGAGCAATTCTCCTCAACAGCAGACGAAATCACGTCGGCGGATGTCACGTCCTCTGGCGCCTCCACAGATGGAACATCAGTGATGCCCAAGGAAGGCCAAAACTTCCATAGGGTAAGTGCTCCCAGATGTCAGTCAGTACAGCAGAATGAAGACTTCAAAAGAAATTTAAAGGAGTACAGAATTCCTTTGCTGGAAAAGGTGATTCTTCAATTTTTCATGAAGCATTCTCCTAGCACAAGCCTGGGTTCTATCTTCCCCCCCCCAAACGAATTCCTCCCGAGAACCTAGGCCGAGAGGAATCCGAAGGAAACACTATAGGTCACGAAGGCAAGAGAAGGGACCTACTGAAGAGTTATTTTGGCATAAGCTTGGACGTTATCACGTCAAAAGCTGACGAATCTCTTAGTTTTCTTTCTATTCTTCTTATAAAACTCTACCCTCAGAACAAGTAGCCAGGAATGCTAACAGATAAGCCTGCATCAAAAAATCACAAATTTTAAAAGGATCATCCATGTATTGACGACAATCTTTTGGTAACTGTAATATGGGCGAGTAAACCCCAATACGTCACGTGGCACTCATCTTCATATTGATGATTGTTACAGCGAGAGACCTTCGTGAGTACTAGGATTATGTCAGACGAAGGGGACTTTGGGTCCCAATCAGAGGCCAATTCCGATCTTTTGGCGATCTCTCTTGTTTCACTTCTTGCTCCTCCCTGTCCAGGGAAGATGTATGATCATGATGTCTTCGTAGTAACTTAGTGTCCTATCCACTGATGCAACAGGTCCATTTATATTCCATGTTCTTGTAGGAGGGGAATAAGGAGGAGCCTCTGGGGAAGAGAAACTTGGACCTGGGACTGATGGAAGAGTTGAAGGAGGATGTGGAGAAAGAGGGGGAGCCAGGAGACTTGCCAACTCTTTGTCATCCAGAAGAGCATATTTTTGCCACTTCTAGAAGTTCTCTAATGATGGAATTTTACTCCATACAAAGGAAGACCACAACTCCTTTGCCAACTTGTCATTGACCTTCGACAATGAATCTTCCATTCCTTGAATATCTTCTTGTGTTCGCTTCGACGTGTGTGAAGTGTGCGAAGCCGAAGGCAATGTATCAAATTCCGATGAGCCAGAATGCTTCTCTTTTATTGCCGTCTTCATTTTTCTTTAACCATGCTGTACTCGAACCATTGTTTGGTAGCCCAAGTCCAGCATTCAGGACACGCGAAGACCTGAGTACTGTACTTAAAGATCGTGCGAAGATCCACATGATGTTCGCTCGTGAAATTATTGCACGTCCTTTCCTCAATTCCAGGACAAAGCCGAATCTAGGGCCGCTCTTGGTCTAAAAGGATCACTTCAGCATGATCAGAGAACAACAAAAGTTAGTTATGCGATGCCAACCAAAATGGGACCGAGGAGTTAACAACATCCCAGAGGCATGCAGAGCAAAATCACCACCATTGGGCTCTAACGCCCGCTACATTAATCAAAACAATTGTTTTTACAGTTGGACGCTGCGAAAGCTGGACTTTCTCATTGTTAAAGTATAGGGGAAGTAATGTGTATCTACCTAACAATACAAACCTTGATCTCTTTATAGGGAATATACTTTAAGCAAAGCTGGGAACTACCCATAAGACTTTTAGAGAGGTATATCTACCCCACTGCTAGTTAGTGGGGGGGGGATTTGAGTAGTATGAGTTACCCTGCTCACACTACAATGAATAAGGGTTTGTGTGAAAAAAATTGATTTTGAGCGAAGCGAAAAATCTATTTTTGGGTGAGGTAGCCATGTCGTCGTGATGGAAGTTCCTTCATTAGTAGCTTCCTAGGTATATTTGACTACAGTGATATATCCCAGAGAATTTACCAAAGGTATCCAGAATTCTAACTCCTGGAGCGAATATCCCTTAAAATTTTAAAAAGGGATATCGCGTAATATCAGAGGACGTATTCTTGACACGTCTCATAGCTATCTACACCCCTAATAGCGCTTTCGCTTCGAGGGGAAAAGTGGCAAGAATAAAGGAGAGTCGTTAAAGAGGCGACGCTCCTACCGTACTGTAAATAGTGCGCCAAATCGCCACCACGCGGCGCCATCAAGCCATTCTTTGTAGCTTTGTAGGTGTTGCAGATACAGTACCATAGGCAGGGATTCATTATCCTTTTGTCAAAAAGAGGGTGGGTCCATCAGGACGACATGGCCACCTCACCCAAAAATAGATTTTTCGCTTCACTCAAAATCCGTTTTTTGGGCTCAGGCCAAGTCGTCGTGATGGAAATTTACCAGAGCATTAATGTATCTGTGGATTTTCGATAGTGCCATTTATCTCGAGATAATTTTTTCCTTTCGGTCTTCTAGACCTAGAGACACTTGATGTTACCGTTATACATCAATCAGCTGAGTCTGGGCAGACTCAAGGAAAAAACCCGAGGATTGTGAGTTCAAGGAAACAATCTAGCAAACAGTTTGTATATTAGTGTCATCATATACGTAAAGCATAGTTAGTACTTGGATGGTATTGATCTGTGCAGGTTACTGGTACCTCCTGGGTCTGTTGTTAAAGAGACAGACAGGTTTATATACGTGTAGGAAACCTTAAACAGTAAAATGAACAGTCTAGTACAATAAGTTCTTACCTGTTTGCTTGGAACAATAGTAATCTTAGTTCCCAATATTTTCTTAAATATCAAAAGAATCAAGGATGCTCTGACTTATTCTTAAATTAGAATGTTTGAGGCGAAAGAGACGCAAAGATTCCTTCTATTGTTTATTACAATAAAATTAGAAATCATAGTTGTATTCAATTACATATTACACTGAACAATTCTACATAAAAGCATAAACAGTAATAACAGAAATAAAAAAGTTTCACCTGAAAAGGAAACACCAGCCACTCTATGGGAAATATAAAAATTTCACTATGTATTCTGTTGTTACTAGGAACACTGTGCATATAGGTATGCCTGGCACTTGTGTCAGTCTGTTATGCTTAAAGTCACCCGTGTGAATAGAACAGTCTATAGTGTCATCACTAAACACAATACTCAACATGATATGCCTTGAGAGTCTATCATGTACACCCTTCACTAAAAGTCCCAAATAGTGCACTGTTCTTCGCAGTAATCAAGCGGCAGGTTTTATTACACTGCCTGCCGCCACCACATGAAATTTTATTTCTTGTAATTGCTTCGCGTAGTGTTTGAAGAAAACTCTGGACGACTTCCATCCAGTATAAGCACGAAGGCTTTCAAACGACATCGTCTGAAAGAAATTCAGAGACGAGGTAACTTTTCTCGAATCATGACCTGCGGGTGTACTGTCTGAATTGAATTGAATTGAAAATAGGAATTAGGCATTAAGCCAAGCACTGGGGCATCAAAGGCCATTCAGCGCTATATAACGAAAATCATTCAATCATATCTGTACACTCACACCATTTAGTATCATTTTAACCTTTATACAAATCGTAACACTTTCATACAATAACATCTAGATGTGAAATAAATAGGGATTAAAAGGGTAAAATAAATAAATAAATTAATAAAATCAATTATAGCTCGTAATATAACCCAATACTTTGTATAAATTTTCTCAAGTTCAGGGTATTACAGTTTTCCCCCAGTATATCTCTTAAAGGTTTGTCCTGGAGTAAATGTGTCCTCCTCTGAAGATTAAAAACAGGACAATCGACTAAAATATGTTTAACATCCATTGTCACTTGACAGGTATTACAAAGAGGGGCCTGTCTCCCTTCCCTCTCTTCATTAAATAATTGTGCGTTGCATGTGTATGGCCAATACGCAGCCTAGTTAAAATAATGGTATCCCTTCTACTTGTAGAATTACAAGATGACCATTTATCCACCCATGGGTGGATTTGTTTCAATTTTGTATTGGTGGTCAGTTCAGACCATCGAGCTTGCCACTTATTTTTACAGTAAAGATGAATCTCACTTTTAAGATCTTTGTAAGGAATACTCAAGGGGGATGGATTACTTAGCCCTGAAGCTTCCTTTGCTGCCTTATCTACTTGTTCATTTCCATCCACCCCAACATGGGCAGGGACCCAACAGAAGTGAACACTGATACTCTTCCTGGACTGCAAAAGTACAAACCAGTCCTGCACCTCTTGTACTAGATGATGGCCTGGCATAATTTGTTTTAATGAGAGTAAAACACTATTGGAATCCATAGAAATTGTATAAAAACTATTCTGGTTGCCATTTTTAAAAATGTGTTGGACTGCGAGAATTATTGCGTACAGCTCAGCAGTAAGAATCAAACAAGAGGATGGGAGTTTCCTTCTAATAACAATATCCCCCACCACAGCTGCACTTCCAACTCCTGCAGCCGATTTGGAGCCATCTGTAAAAACATGTTTCCCATGATGTTTTGCAGCATGATTTAAAAACTCGCTTTTCATTACCCTACTAGGTAAGGTATTTTTCCCTCCTGCCATAAAACATACTTTAACAGGTGGACTACACCAAGGAGGAGACTTGGGATATCCTACCTCTGCTATCTGTGCTGTTAACAAGCCTACTTCTCTAGCATCATTTTTCAGCTGTACTTCCAAAGGGTTAGGTACTTTAGATCTGTTAGGAGCCCGATCTAAAGGCGCCCTAACATATTTACAGTTAGGATTGTTTCTCACAGCAAGGGACCTAGCTAAAAACCTCAAACTCAAATCCTCTCTGCGAATGGAAAGGGGAGGTATGCCAGAATTAACATAGAGACTGTCAATGGGAGATGTTTTGTAAGCACCTGTGCAGATGCAAAGCCCAACATTGTGAACAATATCAAGTTTTCCAAGTAAAGTTTTTGTAGCTGACCCATATATTTGGCATGCATAGTCTAACTTGCTCAGACACAAAGATGTATAAATTCTAAGCAAAGTTGTTCTATCGGCACCCCAATCAAAATGCGATACCACTTTCAGAATGTTCAGTGACTTCTTAACCCTGATAGATAGGTCATTTATATGGGGACCAAATGCCATTTTCTTGTCGAAAATTACTCCAAGAAACTTGACACTATCCTCATATGGCAAAATACAATCATTTAAGAAAAGGGTGGGGATCTCTTCCCTTTTACGAGTACGAGTAAAGCGAATGGCTTTGGTCTTCTGAGGAGAAAACATGAATCCACGAGAATTTGCCCATGCGGAAGCAGCATTTATTGCAATTTGAAGATTTTGGCATGCTTGTAGTGCAGATGATCCACTACAATAAATTGCAAAGTCATCGACAAATAGTGATCCTTGTATGCCAGGAGGTATGTGACTAATGAGACTATTAATAGCAAAAGCAAACAAGGTCACACTCAATACGCTGCCTTGGGGGACACCTTATTCTTGCATGTAGGATGAAGATAGTTCTGACCCTACTCTCACTTTAATTGAGCGGTTTGATAGAACTTCAATAAAAGAGAACATATGTCCTCCTATACCCCATGAGGCCAATTGCTTTAAAATACCACCCCTCCAGGTGGTGTCATATGCCTTTCCGAGGTCAAAAAAGACACCCACCACCTGGTTTTGGTTAGAAAAAGCATTTGAAATTTCCCTTGATAACATCAGCAAAGGGTCTAGAGTACTTCAGTTCTTCCTAAAACCAAACTGCCTGTTAGATAACAGATTTTTTGATTCTAGATACCACACAAGTCTGTTGTTGATCATTCTCTCAAATAGTTTGCATATGCAACTGGTCAAGGATATGGGCCTATAACTAGATGGCAGTTCTGGGTCTTTACCAGACTTGTGGCCTGGAATTACAATTGACGTATGCCAGGAATCAGGAGATGTATGGGAAGCCCATAGACCATTAAAGGTTTCTAATAAAAATTCCTTGGTATCCACTGGAAGATGTGATATCATTTCATACCGGATGCCATCCTCACCTGGGGCAGTTAAAGAAGAGCTAGAGATAGCATTTTGCATCTCCTCCATACTAAAAGGCAGGTTAAAAGCTTCAGTATTTGAAGAAGCAGGAAGAACAACAGACGTTGATGCTCTAATTTGTTGAAATGCTGGGGAATACTTGTCAGCACTTGATACATGGGAAAAGTGCTTAGCAAGAACCTCTGCTACATCCTTGGGGTCAGATATATATCTATTATTTTCCCTTAATATTGGTAGAGGCTTAGGGACGAATTTACCTTGAAGTTTTCTAATCTTGTCCCATATTTCCTTTGAAGGAGTTTTGGTATTAATATTAGATATATATTTCTTCCAAGATGCTCTCTTTGCTTTTTTAAAAGTTCTTTTTTTTTGGCACAGGCTCTGAGGTACGCTATTCTATCTGCTACATAGTTTGTTCTTAAGTATCTTCTGAAGCAAGTTCGGGTCACTTTTCTTGCGTTGGCACATTCATTACTCCACCAAGGAACTACAGAGCGATGAGGTAAACCGCATGTTTTAGGTATAATCTTGCTAGCATTATCATCAATAATATTTTCAAGATGTTGATAGGCATGCACTGGAGATGTAAATTCATCATACTCTTTATCAGTGTGTGAACAGTTTTCATAAGCTGCCCAGTCTGCCTCATCTATCTTCCATTTTGGTGGACACTGAGAAGGAAGATTATGGACATAATTTAACATTATTGGCCAATGGTCACTGCCATGTAGGTGTTCATTTACTGACCAAAGGTAGTCCAATCGAATGGATGAGGAATAGATTGACAAATCAATGGCTGATGTAGAGTTGTGGAATACATCATACCTAGTTGGAGAACCATCATTCATTAGTATTACATCATTGTTGTCGATTAATTCTTCAACAAGATTACCCCATCTATCGCACACATTTCCACCCCATAAAGTATGCTTTGCATTAAAATCACCCATTAAAATAAAAGGGGCAGGAAGCTGATTGATCAGGTCTTGGAGGTCAGAAAGTCTAAGCCTTCTTGGATTACCAGCATGATCTAAGAGGAAAAGTTCTAAGGATGGTTCAATATATAGCGAGCATAAAGTAATTTTTTTCCCGATATGAGTTCTAACTGCACATGCCTGTAGTGGTGTATTGAGTAGGATTGTTTCAAATTTTACAGATTTGTGAATAATAAAACCTGTACCACCTTGACCTCTTGCAGCTTGCAAAGGAGGGGATCTACAAAAATAATTGAGTCCAGGATTGAATGGTTTGTCACTGATCTTGGTTTCCTGTAGACAAATTACCTTCGTGTCTGAGTCCCTGGTTAAAGTTTTTATTTGCTCAATGCTAGTACTTAGACCTCTGCAATTCCACTGGATGATAGACATTATCTTTTGTTATTATTTTTCTTTGTCTCATTTGTCTTTTGGGACTTTTCAGATGCAGACATGTAAGGCCTGGAGATGGAAGGCTTTACTAGGCCACCACTCTTCTTTTCTTTCTTTCTAGGATCTTTATAAGAGTCAACCTTAGGATCATGAGCAGTAGGGCACTTACCTGACTTAGATGAAGGTGAGGATGATGGGGACCTTTTCCTCTTTGGAAGATCTTGTTTTCCAATCTCCATCAAATCAGGTAGAGATTCTGTCTGAGACAATACATTTAAGGTGGTGAAAGCCACATTGGCTTCCTTGGAGGATTGTGCTAGAACTTCAACAGTTCGAGCACTTAACCCAGAAGGCTGGGCTACTACCTCTAGGGGAGATGCTCCTAGCAGTGACAATACTTTTGGTGTGTTGGAAACCATATTGACCTCTTTGGAGGTTTGTGCTCTGGCTTTTATAAGCTGAGCACTTGACCCAGATGGCTGGGCTACTACCACTAAGGGAGATGCACCTGACGGGCCAGGTGCTGCCACTGGTCCCCCTGTGGTAGTAAGGGGTAGTGGATTATAATCTTTTGGTGGCATCTCAACCACGCGAGCAAAATTAAGTTGCCGATTGAGTAAATGCTTTGCATAACCTACACTTATATGTTCAGCATTTGCTTTCAAGATTGCAGCTTCTTCTTTCTTGTATTCTCTACATCTTTTATCATTTATGATGATCTTTACAGTTTGCACAGGTTGTATCTCTGTTGCATTGGCCATGTTCTAACAAAGAACAGTTAATACAGATCTTCGTATTATTGTAGTACCGGGAAGGGTGACCGTACTTGAAACAATTAAAGCATTGTAAAGGCCTAGGTTTATATTCTCGAACACGTACTCGTTCATTCTCAATAATTATATGATCTGGTATAACAGGGGTTTCAAATGTTAAAACTACCATGCTTGTTTGAGGGATCTTACTTACTTTCCCAACATTAGCAGGGCACATGTCCAGAATTTCTGGTTCTGAAAATTCATATAGATCTTTATCAAAAACTACTCCTTTACCATAGCTGAAGCTCATATGTGGTTTAATATCCTTAATAGGATCAATTTCTGCAATCTTCATGCCACAAAGCATGTGAGCTTGAGTATCTGATTTTGCATTAATCAAAACAGATTGCTTACCGTATCTACTAATATCCTTACTTTTAATTAAACCAACTTTTTTTGTATAAATTTACTAATCTTATAATAGTTATAATTATCTATCTTCCCAGATGCAATTATCCATGTTGGGGGCTTAGGGGTTTTTACTTCTGGAAGTCTATGCTCTATTTCTTTTTCCATCCATTCTTCTGGTTTATATACCTCTAGGTGTCTTGGTGCTTTATCACATAGACCCCCAGAAATCAAACAATTGTCAATTTTTATGCTCTCTAAATTTCTATTTGCTTCTAAAGCAATCTCAAAACTTGAAAATGATACCCAAGCTTCCCAAAAGCCTTTAATACAATTAAGCTCCATTAAAATTTCTTTGATTGCCCCAAATCTACAGAAGGCTTCATGAATTATGTCATAGCTACAACCAATTGGTATGTTTTTTAAGTGGAGAATTTTCAGATTTTTTGTTGGATCTGGTAATGAGCCAGAACCAGAGAGTAAAGTATTACGGTTATTACAAGAATCATTTTCCACCAGTGACGATAAATTGTCTTTAACAACACTGGTCAGAGAAGTATTGTTGGAGGAATCCTTTTTATTGCCGAGGTTGTCAACAGAGCTTTCCCTATTTAAACAAGCAGAAGTCGTCAACGGTGTCTGGGGTTTGCCATTTGATCCAGGGGTACAGGGAATATTAAGTTTACTCATTATTTTTTGGGGGGGAGGGAAGGGGTCATAATAACAATGAATAAAAAACAATGGAAAAAAATAAAGTTTAAGGGAGAGAAAAAATTAAGACTGTCTGAAATTCCAAAGAAGACACCGTTAGCCTTTCCTGGAATTAATTTCTCCACCAATGACACCTGTGAAAGCTGCTTACCAAATGTCCACTCCCTACCCTACCACAAAGGGATGGTACCACTATGATTAGAGTGGCTCAAGTGTATGCCAAACCCGCTTGATGGGACTGAGAGCATTTCAAGAATACAATAATCCCAAATCTAATCATAGTGGCAGGCAAACTGGACAGAATGCTGAGAGTCCTATCTCTATGAAATCGCCAACCCCTGGAATCCGAAGGCCAAATTTTCTACGAGATAGTTCCGGGTCTCAGTATGGGAATACTGACACTCCTAGGTGTCCAAACATTTTCGGGCAGTTGGCAAGACCACCACAGCTCCCACAATAGATTTTGAAATAAAAACCGATCATGGATACAATGTCCCCTCTAAAAAACCTGGACAGTGAAATGGGTAAGAGAGTTTTGACAGCAAGGTTGGAGACAGCTGATCATTATGAAGGAGGAATAAGCAATAAGAAGTAATAGAAAAAGAATGAGAGAAATTTAGAGTCAAACTGAGGAAAAGAAATTCCCCAGTTCGAGAGCCCTCTTGCCCGTCACAAGCCTTCAGCACGGGAATGATATGCCGTGCTGAAGCCCAATGACTTCATCAAGGCATTCTCTCGTTAAGAGGGGGGTGTACTGTCTGGATCCGCTCTGCGTATAAAATAGGTGATTTTCGCCCTTAACTGTTTCAAGGATAACGTTGAACCGGAAGTCTCTCCCCTGAAAAGCTGACCTCCCTTAAAGTCTGAAGTTCTACGAAGATAGACCTTTAGGCATTCCACTGGGCAGAGGGATGCTTCTTCCTTCAGAGGGCAGATTCTGCAGGGACCCCATCTCTTAGTGGGCAGCTCGTTCTTGGCGAGAAACGTCGGGTCCGGAAAGAGGTTCAGTTCTCCGCTGTCTGTGAACTGAATGTGGCCATCATCCCTCGAGAGGGCCACTATTTCGCTAACTCTGGCTCCTGAGGCTAGTGCAAATAAGAATATCACCTTTTCAGTCAAGTCTTTCAGTGAGCAATCCTCATTGTTCAGAGTTGATGCTAAGTGAAGAACCCTATCCAAAGACCATGAAATGGGCTTTGGAGGAGCTGCGGGCCGAAGTTTAGCGCAGGCTTTAGGAATCTTGTTGAAGATCCCATTGGAAAAGTCTACCTGGAAGGCGTAAAGCAATGGTCTGGCTAGGCCAGATTTACATGTAGTAATCGTATTGGCTGCTAAACCTTGTTCATGAAGATGGATGAAGAAGGACAAACAGAAATCCGTAGAAATCTCCTTAGGTTTCTTCCCCTTGATAAAGGCCACCAATTTCTTCCAGGAAGACTCATATTGTCTTCTTTGTTGACTTTGACTTGTATTCTTCTAAGAAATTAATACTGTCCTTAGAAATCCCAAACCGTTTCTTGACCGCTAAGGCGAGAAAATCATGAGATGAAGGTTCTGGGTTTTCACTGATGAAGCTGAGACAGTCAATTTCTGCACTTGCTGAGTCAGAACTGGGTCAGGCAACGGGATCAGCTTCAGGCGTAGTTCCGATACTAGAGGGAACCAGATGCTGTTGGGCCACTTGTGGGCCACTATTGCTGCTGTCCCTCGAAAGGATCTCAGTTTGTTGAGGACTTTCAGCAGAAGGTTGTTTGGAGGGAATAGGTAGATCTTGGACCATCTGTTCCAATCTATGGACATTGCATCCATTGCTTCCACTAGAGGATCCTCGTACGGGGCTACGTACCAGGGTAGCTTCTTGTTGTCGCTCGTTGCGAAGAGGTCTATCTGCAGTCCTGGGACTTTGCGTAATATGAAAGAGAATGATCTTGCGTCTAGGGACCATTCTGACTCTATCGGGTTGATCCTGGATAGAGCGTCCGCTGTCACATTGCGGAACCCTTGAAGGTGGACTGCTGACAAGTGCCATCTCTTCTTCTCCGCTAGACGGTGGATGGCCAGTATCACTTGGTTTATGAGGCGATCTCGAGCCCTGTCGGTTTAGGCATCTCATTATGACTTCGCTGTCTAGAACCAGACGGATGTGGATTGAGCAGCGGAGTTTCAGTTTCTTCAGAGAGAGAAAAACTGCCATGGCTTCCAGAAAATTGATGTGGAAGGTTTTGAAGAGGGGAGACCAGGTTCCTTGGACTTTCCGATGATGAGAGTGATCTCCCCACCCTTCTTTTGAGGCATCCGTGTGAACGGTGACTGACGGTGGAGGTGGTTGCAAGGGTACCTTGTTCTTTAGGTTCTTGGCCTCCGACCATGGCTTGAGTAGTGATCGCAGACAATTTGGTATCGGTCTTTGTAGATCTCTTCGAGCGTTTGATGCATATTTTCTCCAAACTCCTGATGCATCTTTTAATTATGCTCTCAATACTGGATCTGTCACTGAGGCGAATTGGAGGGACCCCAACACTCTCTCCTGTTCCCTTCTTGATATCCTGGTGGATTGAAGGAGTCTTTTGACAGATCCTGCTATCTCTTTCCTCTTCTTTGACGGAATGGAAAGGCAGTGTGACTGCAAGTCCCAGTGGACGCCCAGCCACTGAAACTTTTGAGCTGGAGATAGTCTAGATTTTTCCAAGTTGATCTTGAATCCCAAGTGTTCCAGGAACCAGATCACTTCCTTGGAGGCTTGCGTGCACTCTTCCACAGATGCTGCCTACACCAGCCAGTCATCCAGGTAAGCTACCACCTGGATTCTCTTTAGGCGTAGTTGATGAATGACTGCATTCGCAAGCTTGGTGAATACCCTTGGAGCTATGTTCAGACTGAAGGGCAGGGCTCTGAAAATGTACTTTCTTTTTTGTAGTTTGAATCCTAGGTAGGAGGAAACTTGACGGCTGATTGGAACGTGCCAGTACGCATCCGTCATGTCTATGGAGACTGTGTATGTCAGTTGGGGCAAAAGGGTCCTTATGTGTTGAGGCGTCAGCATTTTGAACTTGTAGTTCACTATGAACTTGAGTGGTGATAAGTACAGAATGACTCTGAGCTTTTCCGAGTCCTTCTTCGGAACACAAAATAGCCTTCTTTAGAATCTGATGGACTTAGCCTTCCTTATAACTCTTTTGTTCAAGAGTTTCTGAACATATTCTTCCAGTATGGGGGTTGAGTGTTGAGGGAAGTTTGGTGGAGTTGAGCTCCAACTCCATCCTACCGTTCTTGATTAGGCTGTGGGCCCAGGGATCGAAGGTCCAACGATCCCGGAAGAGGAAAAGTCTCCCTCCTACTGGTAGCATCTCACTTTGAGTGCTGGTTGGAGGATTTACCTCCTTGGCCACGTCCACCTTTGTTGCCCCTACCTCTGAAGGGGCGTCTAGAGGATCCTCGAAAGGAGGCTCGAGACTTAAGCCCGAAGGTTGTTGACTGCCTTTCAAAAACTGGAGTGAACACAGGCGATTGATTGGGTCGCCAGCTTTTGGGGCACCAGTTGGAAGGTGGTGGGTGGTTGTTCCACCGTCTGGGGCACCGTGGCCATGGGAAGCCGTTGCTGTTGTTTCGGTTGAGAGGGCACTCTTGGTCGTTTCGACTTATTCTTCAGCTGGGGACCCTCGTCAGCTGAAGATTTTCTTTTAGAGGACAAGCCCCATTTGGAGAAGAGATTTCTGTTCTCTGTTGCGGCTTTGTCCACGACCTCTTTGACCACTTCGCTTGGGAAGAGGTCTTTTCCCCAGATGTTGGAAGCTATCAGCTTCCTTGGTTCGTGTCTCACCGCAGCCGAGGCGAACATGAACTCTCTGCAAGCCCTTCGGGCTTTAATAAAGTTATACAGGTCCTTGGTGACTGTCGCCAAATGAGATTTGGCGAAGACCATGTACATGTCTGGGGTATCCGGGATGCTTGCCATAGTCTCTAGGCCAGTCTGCAGAGACATGGAAGCAGCAAGACGTTCTTTTGTCTCCTGTTCCCTGCGCAGGAGAAAGTCTGACAACTTCGGGAGGTCTTCGCCGAACTGTCGTCCGGCAATATTTGCCTCCGGCTTCCCGACTGTGAAGGTGTTGTGGACATCCTTCCAGTCTGCATCGTCTGATGGAAAGACGAGGGAGAAGGGTCTACACTCTTCCAGTGTAGGGCAAGGTTTCCCTGCCTCAACTGCCTTTAAGGCTGCCTTAAGCCCTTTGTCCATAAAGGGAAAGGCACGTTTGGGGTCAGCAATGAAGGACGGGTGCTTCTTGCTGAGAGCCGGCACCTTGGAGCTAGTAAAGGCCCTCTCCTTCAAGGGGGTTCTATATAAGGCCTGGCCCTTGGAGAGTTCAAGGACGATGGTCTCCTTCGACTCTGGCTCCTCTTTGGATGCAGGTTCCGTCTTTAGACGGACATAGCAATCCGGATAGGCCCTTTGCTGGGCCAAAACTCAATTTCCTCTACTGGGACAGTGCCCAGTTTCTCTGAGAGGATGATCTCTCCCCCCCTCCCCCCCCCCCCCCGACATATGCATATGCTCTGCGTACTTCCAGGGGTTGACGTCAGAGAAGGCAGGGAGATCCTTGACGTTTAGCTTCTTCGGGGCTAAACGTGTTGCAACCAGCTGATGCATTTCCGTCCGAAGAGAAGCATCTTTCTCGGACAATTTTTTCTGAATGTCCTGCACCATAGACAACAGCAAGTGCAACGTACTCGTGATGGAATCTAACTGGGGTGCAGTGGAAGAAGTCGAAGGCACCGGCTCAGTCACCGTGGCAGATGATACCGAAATCGTTTCGGTTTCCTCGACTTCGGCCTCAGGTGGTACGTCATCCGCCTGATCCAGTTCCTCCACTAGGAGATTGTTCTCAGTCTCCTCTGAGACAACTGACATGTCCTCAAATTGGATGCTCTCCAAGGCATCCGATACTTCAGATTCTACCGGAATCTGGACAAGGGGAATCTCAGGTTGAGCCTGGGGAATAACAGCATCCGAAGATGCTCTAGGGAAAAGACAAGCCCTCATCCTCTCATTAGGAAGGTATGGGCCAGAGGTGTTCTTCTGGAAGCCCCAGACCCCTTTTCACAGCATTTCCCTTGCTGCATCCCTTGACTCAGACTTTTGGTCATCAAAAGCCTCTTTCACCAGTTTTTCACAAATGGTACATACCTGTGGGTCCCAGTACTTGAGAGCCCCCTTGGTGACTGCGCAGCGAGCATGGGCCCTGCACATGCCATGGCCGTAGAAGTTCTTACTACGGACCCTGCAAAAGTTGTTCCCACACTTGGGATGCTCCTTCTGTAAAGAAAGAAAAGCATATAAGTATTCGGTGAAATTCTCCGATTTCAGCATACATATTATTAATAATATTAGCTTGGATAGGGTAAGCTAGAGAAAGGAAAGACACCTACATGTGTATCCTGTCCAGCCCATTACTATGACCTCCTCTGATATGGAACACTAAATTCTTAACGAATTGTAGGGGAAGATGATATCCTTTGATATAGAGTGTCTTCTTAACACAATCTTCTAGGTTCAATATTGGGGATTAAAAACAATAATGGTTGATAACCATTAATTAGTAGAGAGAATCACTCTCTTATATGTGATGGTCTCACAATAGGCTGCCCATGAAGCACCTTGTAGGTTGGAAAAAACTTTTGGGCTACAGCACTGACTGTCGGCAGTATACCGCCAGTCCTGCCGGGCCTGCCGGCACATGCCGGGCTAGCCGGCATATGCCGGTCTATTCTGGGCTATTGAAGGCAGTTACTGTCTTCAAAGTAATGGGCGGCAGGCCGCCGGCCGGCAGCCGAGGATCCTTCCATCAAGTAGGACCCAGCGGCAGCCGGCGGCAAATGTCCAAGTTATGGGTGGCCGGCTGCCGGCCGGCAGCCGGTCCCAGTATGTCTATTGTCGTTGGGTCGTCGATCAGCGACACCCACGGTAAGCGGCGGCAGAGTAACTGCCAGCCAGCAGACAATCGACATGGCCCAGTAAAATGAAAGGCAGAGAAAAATAGAGGACAGAGGAAGGCAAAGGCTCAGCCTTGCCGGCCTACATCCAGAATGAGGGTTCAAGTGGAAGGGGGAATTATATTCGGGCTTCCCCCCAACCATATCCCATCCACATGGGCTATGGAAGGCAGTCCAAGGGAGGACTGAAGAACACTCTAAAGAATACGAGGGTACCTGCCGGCAGCTGGCTCGGCCGGCGGCAGACAGGGAACTTCAGGCCAGTTCTACAAATAATCCTTACGGTCTAATGTAAAATGACGGCCAGGGAGGGTGATGGCTCATCCAACACGAAAGAGACAGAGGGGAGGGGGTAGATGTCCTATAGGTAAGGTAATGCCCGAAGGCACCACTCAACTTAAAGGATTCTGATCTCATAGAGTAACCTCAAGTAGGAGAAATCATTTCCCCAGGTTGGGTTAGTCAAGTGAGAGAGCGGCACACAGGACACAATCTCACAAGAGAACAGAATCTCGTACCAGTGAAGAAGTCATTTCTTCGGTCTAAGATCCACCAGCACAGGACTGTCTGCTAGACCAAGGAAGGAGGGATTGTCATACAAAACCCTCCACGTATGGACTAGGGAGGTCTAGCCTCCTGTAAAGGCAGCTTAACCTGACATGGGAAATCATTTCACCAACACAGTAAGATGCCTAACACAGACTTATTACTCTGATGTCCCGTTCTAAACTCAAAACAGGCTCAGTGGTTAGGAGAAAGAAAGTGAAACGCCTCAGTAATACTTTGCCAGAACTCAGTTCACAGCAAAGCAAACTGAGGATAGCCTAGGCTAATCAGAGGGAAGGGGGATTGCTCTTAAATCTCCTAGGAGATAGTATCGACTTAAAAGGTATAGGAGGTGTCAGTCTCCCCTTAAAAGACAATACAAGAGCAATGGGGACATGTATGAAAGTATACTAAAGCCCCTAGGCTAGTAGCCTAGGAGCATTGAGAATCGTTCACCGAAACTCTCTTGTATACTATCTTGGAAGAGGAAAATTTTAAGCAGTAATATCTTAAATATATAAAATATTGCCTGAGCTTCAATAAAACTTTACCAGGAAGGTTGTATCATGCATGAAGTGTGTAGGTGCTTAGGCTAGGAAGCCTAGCACTCGTGAGGCTCGATCATAAATAGCCAAATCCACGACAACAATGACATAATATAAGAATCCCTAGCTAAATTTCTAAATAGCTAAAGTTATTAAAGCGAATAATGCCGGGAAAGGGTCGTTCTGGCTAACTAAATGTACAGAAAGAACGACCGTGTCCATGACGCCATCCGGCTGGCAACAGCTCTTGTTACATTAATTACGATCTCAATCGAAAAGCAAAACTGGCAAGAGCTTACATTTACACAATTCAAAGATATTACTTAACTTTCCAGAAGCTGATGAGGCTGGTGAAGACATCATAGCGACAAATAACTCCAAAATAGCGAGAGATAAGACGGGATAACACCGGTCAATGAAGCTACAAGAGAAAGAATGGCTTGGTGGTGCCGTGCGGTGGCAATTTGGCGCACTATTTACAGTACGGTAGGAGCGTCGCCTCTTTAACGACTCTCCTTTATTCTTGCCACTTTTCCCCTCGAAGCGAAAGCGCTATTAGGGGTGTAGATAGCTATGAGACGTGTCAAGAATACATCCTCTGATATTACGCGATATCCCTTTTAAAATTTTAAGGGATATTCGCTCCAGGAGTTAAAATTCTGGATACCTTTGGTAAATTCTCTGGGATATATCACTGTAGTCAAATATACCTAGGAAGCTACCTTTGAAGGAACTTCCATCACGACGACATGGCCTGAGCCCAAAAAATCTAATTGTTTGTATGTCAGGATAAATACCTATTTCTTTTAAAATTGTCAATTTTATTTCTTTGTTACAGTATTTCTGTTAAGCCTCAATCCCTAAAAAATAGACTTAATCTGTTATTGTTTCTCTTAACAGGTAAAAGCAATAATACCCTACACCCAGTAGGGAGTCAAGTAGAGGAATTTGAAAGTTCCAGGTGAGGGCAAGCAATAATTTACAGGGAGGGAGGGATTCTTAGGATATTAGTGCAGTGGACACTTGGGTGAAAAACCAATACATTTGTGTCTCCATTATCAAAAGGTAGTTGGAGATTTATGTCCAGATCCTGTTGACTCACTGCATAGGTTGTTAACCTTAATGCTGTGGGGTTCTGCATTAAGCTTGAAGTTTTCTTATGCCACCAGCTTGGAACTTTGTCTTGATTATAATTGCCAAGGTTGGCTGCTGACCAAATATAAAGTAACATGTGTATTATATGTTAACATATATACAGAGAAATATACATTAGGCAACATAATACAGAAAAATTTTGTTTCCACCTGAAAGGGAAGAAATGATTAGTGTCACAATTGAATTTGAAAATTTAATAAAATTTTCTAATATAGTTTTCTGTAATGTTGGATACTATCAACACAGTGTAAAGTACACATGGCATGAGTGTTATCTGTGTAATTCTCGACCTAAAATAATTTGAACAGTCTCTAGAGTCACCATGGTGACACTCACTTAAAATGTCTTGCACTGTAAGGTGTCAACACTTTTACCCGGTAATTGATAGTCCCAATCAATTCACTGTTCATCGCAGTACTAGACGACAGGTTTTAATACACCTGCCGCCACCACAGAATGCTTCAACTCATGCACCTGTTTTGCATAATGTTTATAAAAGACTCTGGATGATTTCCATCCAGTGTACGAGCGAAGACGCTCAAAGTCCATATACTGAAAAAAGTTCAGTGATGGAGCAATTTTCCTTGGATCATGACCTGCGGGTGTACTGTCAGGATCCGCTCTGCAAATAAAGTAGGCGAGCTTTGCTCTCAGCTGTTTAAGGGATAAGTTTGATCCTGAAGTTTCTCCTTTAAAGAGCTGTCCTCCTTGAAGTCTAAAGTTCTTCGAAGATAGACCTTTGGACATTCTACTGGACACAGAGAGACATCTTCCTTCAGAGGGCAGATTCTCCAAGGGACCCAATCTCTTAGTGGGTACCTGTTGAGATAGTGCTGGGTCCGGTAGAGGGACCAGCCTCAGCTTCAGTTCCATTACCAGAGGGAACCAGTTGCTCTTTGGCCACTTGGGAGCCACTAGAGCCGCCATTCCCCGAAAGGATCTCGGCTTGTTGAGGACCTTCATTAGGAGATTGGTCGGAGGGAACAGGTAAACCCAGTTCCATCTGTTCCCAGTCGAGGAACATGGCGTCCGTCGCCTCCACTAGAGGGTCCTCGTATGGGGCTTCATATCGAGGTAGTTTCTTGTTGTCGCTCGTCGCGAAGAGGTCGATCTGCAGTTCCGGGACTTGATGTAAGATGAAGAAGAATGAGTCTGCGTCTAGGGACCATTCTGACTATCGGCTTGAGCCTGGATAGAGCCTCCGCTGTCACATTGTGGAACCTTTGAAGGTGAACTGCTGATAATGCCATCCCTTCTTTTCCGCCCAACGGAAGATGGCCATTATCACTTGGTTGATCTGGGGCGATCTCGAGCCTTGACGGCTCAGACATCTCATTATCACTTCGCTGTTCAGGATCAGCCTGATGTGGGCTGATCTGCGAGGGGAGAGTTTCTTCAACGTCAAAAGGACTGCCATGGCCTCCAAAATGTTGATGTGAAAGGTCTTGAACAGAGAAGACCAGGTCCCTTGGACTTTCCGTTGATGGGGGTGACCTCCCCGTCCTTCCGTCGAGGCATCCGTGAGGATGGTCACCGATGGTAGAGGTGGTTGCAAGGGCACAGTCCTCTTTAGGTTCTTGGCCTTCGACCATGGCTTGACAAGTGATCGCAGTAAGGTCGGTATCGGTATTCTTTGATCTCTTCGAGCGTTTGATGCGCATCTTCTCCAGACTCCTGACGCATCTTTCAGTTGTGCTTTTAGCACTGGGTCTGTCACTGCTGCAAACTGGAGAGAGCCCAGTACTCTTTCCTGTTGGCGTCTTGAGATCCTGTCGGATTTCAGTAGTCTCTTGACAGATCCTGCAATCTCTCTCCTCTTCCTTGGAGGACTGGAGAGATGGTGTGACTTCAAGTTCCAATGGATTCCCAGCCATTGAAACTCTTGAGCTGGAGAAAGTTGAGACTTCTTGATGTTGATCTTGAATCCCAGATGTTCCAGGAACTGGATCACTTTCTTGGATGCTTGCAGACAAGCCGTCCTGGATGCTGCCCACACCAACCAGGCGTAGTTGTTCAACGATTGCGTCTGCAAGCTTCGTGAAAGTCCATGGGGCTATGTTTACTGCGAAGGGCATGGCTCTGAAGACGTACTTCTTCTGTAGCCTGAATCCTAGGTAGGAGGAGAGGGGGCGGTTGACTGGAATATGCCAATAAACATCTGCCAGGTCTATCGAGACTGTGTACACCCCTTTCGGTAACAGGGTCCTTATGTGTTGAAGGGTTAACATCCTGAACTTGTTGTTCTCAATGAACTTGTTGAGTGGCGATAAGTCCAGAATGACTCTGAGTTTGTCTGAGTCCTCCTTGGGAACACAAAACAGCCTTCCTTGGAATTTGATGGACTTTGCCCTCCTTATTATCTGTTTGCTCAATAGTTCTAGGATATATTCTTCCAGTAAGGGGGTTGAGTGTTGGAAGAATTGAAAAAAATGATGGTGGAGCCTTGTTCCAGCTCCATCCAAGTCCGTTCTTGATTAGGCTGTGGGCCCAAGGATCGAAGGTCCAATGATCCTGAAATTGTTGGAGCCTCCCTCCTACCTGAAGCATCTCATTGCTTCTGTTTTCCAGAGGATTTATCTCCCTGACCGCGTCCTCCTCTACCTCCCTTACCTCGTGAGGGGTGTTTTGAGGAGCCCCGTCTGGAGCCTCTACCTTTGGGACGAAAGGTAGTGGTCTGCCTCTCAAACGCAGGGTTGAATGCTGGTGACTGGGCAACCAGCTGTTGAGGTACCATCTGGTAAGTGGTTTGCGGTTGAGCAACCACTTGGGGTACCGCGGTCATGGTGACTGCGAGATGATGTTGTTTAGGAGGCTGAGAGGGTAGTCTAGGTCTCTTAGTCTTCTTCTTAGGCTGGGGATCCTCATTCGGGGAAGACTTCCTTTTGGATGACATGCCCCACTTCTGGAGAAGGTTCCTATTCTCCGTGGCGGCTTTGTCAACTACTGTACCTCCTTGACCACTTCATTTGGGAAGAGGTCTTTACCCCAGATATTGGAAGCTATTAGCTTCCTGGGTTCATGTTTTACAGTTGCTGCAGCAAACACGAACTCTCCGCATGCCCTCCTGGCTTTGAAAGTCATACAGGTCCTTTACCAAGGTAGCCATGTGCATCTTGGCCATGACCATGTTCATATCTGGGGTGCTCTTTAAGCCTGCGCACATCTCCATACAGTTCTGTAGGGATAGAGATGCCGCAAGTCTTTCTTTCGTTTCTTGCTCCCTACACAAGAGAAAGTCTGACAGCTTTGGGAGATTCTCGTTGAACTGACGTCCAGCGATATCTGCCTCCAACTTCCCAACTGAGAAGGTAAGGTGGACTTCTTTCCAGTCCTTATCCTCCATGGGCAGGGCTAACGACAACAGAGGTCTACACTCCTCCAGTGTAGGACAAGGTTAGCCAGCCTCTACTGTCTTGACAATAGCTTTAAGAGCCTTCGATGAAAAGGGGAAGGCTATTGAAGCTGGAGCAAGAAAGGTAGGATGTTTCTTGCTGAGGACAGACACCTTAGAATTTGTGTAGCCCACGTTCTTTAGGCTGCTTGACAAAAGAGCCTGTGCCTTGTCATGGTCAAATACTAAGACCTCCTTGGGTTCCGTCTCTTCCTTCGCTGCTGGTCCCAGCTTCAGAAGAATGAAGCAGTCTGGGTGAGCATTGAAGCTTGGCCAGAACTGAATGTCATCAATAGGGACGGCTCCCATCTCCTCCGAAATATAGTTTGCCGTTGGTGATCGGCATATACTCCGCATATCTCCAGGGATTAGTTTCGGAGCAGGGTGGGAGGTCTTTTACTCTGAGTCTCTTGTGAGACCCACGGGAGGCAGAGAGTCGAGCTTCACAGAGCTCTCTTTCAAGTTTCGTTTCCCAAATTTCGCCTTGCTTGCAAATGCTCTCCATCAGAGCTGTAAGGTTGGCCAGTGCCTGTCTCATGTCGTCTGATGGAGGGGCAGAAGATGTTGAGGGTAACGGCTCCAGACCCAGCACCGAAGGAAGAGACTCCGACTCAACTTCATCATCTTTCTCGGGAGTCAGTGTAGACTCCTCCTCGTGATCTCTCTTGGAAGATCCTTCTCAGTGTCCGAGGATACTTCAGATATCCTTTCCTCTTGGTGGATGTCCATACCTTGTAGTGCGTCACCGACTTCCGTCTCGACGGCAATCTGGACGCATGGTATTTCAGGTCGTGCCTGGGGTATGACAACTTCAATACCCGCTTCAGGGAACAGCAAGTTGCGCATCCTTTTGTTAGGAAGGTACGGTCCCGTAGAATTCTTTTGGAACCAACCTACCCATCTACGCAGCTTTTCTCGTGCTGTATCCCTCGACTCCGCTGACTTGGGGTCGTCAAAACCTTGGGTAACCAAGGTCAGGCATAGGGTCTTCCTATTCAGGAATTCCAAGAGAAGGGTTCTAACCCCTAATAGATAAGTGTATCTTAACACTGACCCTTCTCAAGGTCTTTAATATTGTGGGGTAAATTGTTAACTGATTAGCTATCAGTGTATTGAAAGAAATCTTTTCTTTCGATATAGGATTGGTCTCAACAATAGACTGTGTAAGGATACACAGGGTATGTTGGAAAATAACTACTGTTTAATATATACTATAGTTTTCTGTCTGCAGTATAATCTATACTACAAATATACTGGCTACTGTATAATCATATACTGTAGTTCAGCCAGCATGTTGCCGGCTAGGCTAGCACCTGGCGGCACGATCCAGCCGGCGATATGGCGGCACCAGCCCAGCCTGCATGTCACCGGCTGGGTTAGTACCTGGCGGCACTGGCCCAATCGGCGGGTTAGTACCTGGCGGCACCAGCCCAGTCGGCGACATGGCACTAGCTGACAGAGAGAGAGAAAACATGGAGTGAAGGGCTACCTTATTAAATATTTGTTAACAATAAATAAAGGTGTAAGTATTTAATCTTACTGCCTTCCTCTGGAATGAGGGTTCAAATGGAAGGGGAGAATGTATCATTCAAGCTTCTATCCAACCACAAAAACCGTTGCCGGTCACTGCCGGCTTCGGGGATGTGGATGGCAATTCAAGAGAGGACTGAAGAACACTCGATAGTTAAGGGGTCTCCCACCGGCAGCCGTCACAGCCGGCACAACCTTTCCCGGAGCCTTGCGTCCATAAGGGAAAGACTGAGTGACTATACAGCTGCTTATGTAGGAGCCCGGCCGGCACCACAACCTACCCGGCAAGTGGTGAGATTGTGGGACGATGGCCACAGGGTTGCAACGACTAGGCCATCGCTAAAGGACAGAGAGGGGCAGGGAAAGGGTCCTGTATTAAGTGTGGAAGAAGGCGGCAAGGTTGCCGCCACTACCACACAAGTGAGAAACTCTGTTTCAGTATCGGCGCCATCCTAGGGGGCAGAAGAATATCTATTCATCAGCCTAGGGTCTGCCGAAACAGTGTTAGGAGGAGCGGCTGAATTACCGCCACTTCCGAACAGGAGAGAAACTTAGTTTCAGTATCGGCGCCATCCTAGGCGGCAGAAGAATATCTATTCTTCAGCCTAGGGTCTGCCGAAACAGGACTAGTCTTCTAGAAAGCAGGGGAGAAGGTGGCGGCATCATACGACCACTTCAAGTGCAGCCTAGGGAGGCATAGCATCCTATGCCGGTAGCTGTAAGCCGGTAGGGGAGTGACTACTCACCCTGATGCTCGGCCGCCAGCAAAAAGACTGATTACTCTGAGGTTCTGTCGAAACCAAAGCCGGCTATGCGCCGGCAAGGGTAAGACACAGAAAACACTAGCCTAGTCAAGCCAGATTGTCTACTCTATGGCAAGGCCAAGATAGGGTTGTCGCCTATGGCGGCACTCAGAGGAAAAGAGGGATTACCCTTAAATCTCCACAGTAGACGAGTATCGAGTTAATAATAATTCTAGGAGATATCTATCTCCCCATGAATTGATAAAACGATACACGAGGGTAAACTGGGAACATGTATGAAAGTATACTGAAGTGCATAGGCTAGGTAGCCTAGCGCGAGGCGAGATTTCGGTTACCTAAATCGACGAAACTCTAACATATACGATCGACATAAGGAAGACGAAATACATGCATAATCATGTATATCTTTACTAGTACAATTGTGCCTAAATGGCTTCCATAATTTATTATTGCTATTACAACTAGGGATGTCGTTCTATATCATGTAGGAAAGTAAACTGAAGCCCGTAGGCTAGGTAGCCTAGCGCGGGGCGAGGTTCGGTTACCTAAATCGCCAAAACTCTAATATATACGATCGACATAATATATAACTTTCCTAGTATAATTGTGTTTAAATAGCTTTCATAATTTACTCATGCCATTACAACCGGGAGTGTCGTTCTGCTAAGTAAATAACACATGCGTCATGAACGTCAGCGCCCATGGCGCCTTTGGTGATCAGCTGAGCTCCGAACACTTGAAATTACTCTAATTTCTCTGTGAAGCAGGAGCTAAAAATTATACACTGTAAAGAATAAATACTCAACTTTCCAGAGGCAGAAGAAGCTGGCGATTGCATGATAAAACCTCAATCAATCGATCACAAACGTCAGAGCAACAGGGAAAACCACCGTGAGAATTCGCTACAAAAATAGGAATAAGTGCCATCTTGGATACTCGTAATAGTACGGTAGAAAAGGGTAACCTTGATAACGGCTCCCCGTCTGTTTTCGCCATTCTTCCCCCTCGAAACGAAAACGCTATTCGGGGTGAAGATTGCTATGTGTTGTATCAAGATATACGTCCCCTGATATTATGCGATATCTTTAGGAGAAATTTTAAGGATATTCGTGCCAGGAGTTAGAATTCTGGAGACCTAAAGGTTAATTCTCTGGGAATATCACTGTAACCAAATATCCCTTAGAAAGCTACCAATAGGAACCTTCCATCAGGACGACATGGCCTGAGCCCAAAAAAATGCACTAGCCAGCCGGACCCCTTAAGATGGTGTTCACCAACAAGTTCTCTACTTGGTGGGCAATGAACTCAATAGTCCAAGTAACCGACAGGAGGAAAGTCTCCATCACCTTCCTGGTGCTTTCTTTGGAAAAAACCTCGGTCCGCACCCGGTTTCTCACTGATCCCAACCATGGATCCAGCCATGAAGTAGCCTGCATTGCATACTTCATCACTTTCTCTTTCTTTAGAATCTCCAAAGCTGAGAAGGAAACTTGAAGCCCGGAGAGTCTCTCTAGAGAGCCCCCTTCGTAATTTCTCTAAGGAATGGTGAAGAGGAAGAGCCAGGAGACGCTCGACAAGGACCTCATAAAAATTCCTCTGTTGAACATTCAGATATCGCAGGAGTTTTGAGAATGAGTCTATTCGAAGAGAACTAGAGGAGTCGCAGAGCTGGGCAGACCCCTTTCGCTGGGCACTCTTCAGTCCCTGAGACCAGGGCAAAGCTGCGCTGGACTTGGAGGCTTCCGACTGCCAACGACGCAAGTTGAGAACCATGTCCTTGCTCTCCTGAGGAGCCATCAACGGGTTTGCCAACCCATTGAGGGACCTCATGCAAGCTATAACCTGCCAGATGCCATGTTCTGACTTTTTCTGTTCAGCTTCTCAAGAAGGACTGGCAGCTGAATCGTTGTCTTCCCCCCACAAGACATCATCTCGGGGTGGGTCATTGTCGTTATCGAAGTGGCCAGATGTAGACTGCTTGACCCCCTCTGCAGATCTTGTAATCCCCAATGAGGACTTTGGCAGAGTTTTTGAATTCTTAGACTCTTTCCTCGGAGGGAAGAAAGTCTCTAGCACAGAAGGTTTGGATGGAACGACCTTCTGTTGGTCATCCGTAGAGGGAAGGATGGACTCTTTCACAGGTTTCGAGACTACTCTGTGATCTCGCGGGATTTCCTCAATGAGCAAAGACCAGAAAGAGTCAGATCAGGACTCTTCCCTGAGAGAGAACTCTGACTGAATCAATGAGTGAGGAGCAGGAGGGTGAGGAGAAGTGGGCACGGCAACACTTGACCTCCCCTTGGACGACCTGAGAGGGGTCAGCTTGATCCTACGTGAAGCTACTTCATCAGAGACTCCTCTTTTCCGCTTCAGGGGAGAGGAAGAAACCAAAGTTTCGTGACAGGGAGGGACTGTGGATCTTCGCCTTTGGTCTGAAAATGTAGAGAAAGACTCTTCCAGGGGAATCCTGGGAGTTCCCAAAGGATAAGCAGATGGGATACCTATCGTAACGGCTTGGATAACCGTCCTAACCAAGGCTCCAAACTCAATATTTTGGAACATAGAGATAACATCAAACTATGAATAGAAAACTCAAAATCACAATGTACAGTAGGGTCCCGAATTATGCGAGAATTTGGTCGATTAATGACCTCGTGTAAATGGAAAATCGCGAATTTCGAAACACAAAACTAACAGAAATAATTCCATTGTGGCCATGGCAACCAGCAATTTGCCTATTCAAATGTGTTTACTACCCATTTCCAATACTTTCTTTGTACTATACTGTATTTCTTTATAATATCAAATTGTTTTTGTAAATAAATAAAACATTTAATATACTTTAAAGTTCTAATAACTTGAAAAATGGTTAAAATTACAACCAGGATAGGTGTAAACACCATATATTTCCCGTTATAACACAACCCAAAATACAGACAAATTTTAATGTTTGTCATATCTATTGTATAATACAACTGGTGAATAGCAAAACCATCACTCTATAGACTAGCTTGTTGTATGATTGAAAATTCAGAATTATCAAAATAAAGGCGATTTTATATCATGCGTTTCCTAAACACGCTAAAAAGCACAATAGAAAACGACAACCAATGTTTTGTTTACGTTTATCTCTGATCACAACGAAGAAACAGACGCATTTATACATCTGTGTTTTTGAATTGACAGCAATTTCACCAAGTATAGATTATATGTTGAATTTGATATTACCAATGTTCTAATTATTTTTATTAGAACTTTCAAATAAATGAAATGAATGCCATTTATGAAATGTTTTTCTTTATGATGCCGCCTGAAACGGAAACCTTCCATTTGTTTACGCTCCATCTTCGATCATAATAAACAAACGAATGCATTAAACACACATGATCTAAGTCATAACTAATGATATTACAAACATTTAGTAAACATTATGTTATTACAAATATTTTACTTACCGTATCCATATAAATTCCTAAATTCATAGCAAAGCTGGAAATTTTTTTTTCCTTATGCGTTTAATCCACAATAGCAAACTGCCGCTAATGACAGAGTGATAACTTACGATAATTCTAAACTGTTACGAAAGATAATTGTCCTTTCCATATCCAAAATACTTTTCCTAACTTCAGTTATAAGTCAACTTGTACCCACCTCAATTATGGATCCATATGCAAAAAAGGTAAAAGAAGAAAGTACTAGGCCTATTTTTAAAGTCACCGAACAATTAGGTTACCGCTATAACGTTCGATGTGATAGAGAGAGAGAGAGAGAGAGAGAGAGAGAGAGAGAGAGAGAGAGAGAGAGAGAGAGAGAGAGAGAGAGAGAGAGGGATGGTTTTAAAGTACTAAACAATAAATATGATAGGTTATAACACATTGGTGTTTATGTAATATTAACTGTATAGATGGTTTGAATAAGTTAAGAAATGGTGTAAACAATTCTTTGTTATTGTATTCGCGCGGAAGCTAGACATCAGCTGATGTGATCACAGCCAAAAGTAAAACAAAAATAAGTTAGCAATACTCGATTTTTAAAACACACCCGAAATTTAACAACATAAGTACATGTTTTATTATAGCGCAATTGACATTTAAAGAGTAAAAATTTTCTGGAATAGAATGGTGTTTCCTAAAAAATAGTGGTTTGCGGACGAAATCGGTTACCGTATTTTAAGCTATGATTGAAATGGATGTATACACGGTATAATTTTTTCGTTTTGTATTTAATTGACACTTCAAGAAAACCGATTTTGGTTTCTTCATCTATTTGTAAGTACTGTATTGTATAACAAGAGAGAGAGAGAGAGAGAGAGAGAGAGAGAGAGAGAGAGAGAGAGAGAGAGAGAGAGAGAGAGAGATATTATGACGCAGAAGGTTACAGACCTAGAACAGGGGAGGATGAAGGTGGGGGGAGTGATGAGATAGGCTGGGTGGACTCGCAGGGGAGACGGTAGGAGACGGGGGAAGGGGGGATTTGGTTGCCAGTGGCTAAAAATAGATTCTGAAAGACGGTAAAGGGAAAAACGAATCCCATCGAATAAACAGAATAAGGAAAGGGAATAAGATCCAGAGGAATAATAGATATAATGGAATGAAAATGACTAGATGGTGTTAGTTGTGATAAGAATAATTTAAATATTTGAAATAAGAGTGTCTGAGGAGGTATAGAAGGAATTCGTGATAAATATAGAGGAATATCAAAGGATACAGTTAGTTTGCATTAAAGGGTTTGTTATCGTTTATCGGCAGTGAATAGCCTAAACTTCGGTAACGACTCGTCAATATTTTGTCATATTTTAAACAGTATACATTTGATTTGCAAACATTGGTTTTGTAGAGTAGACGGTAAAATAAAATCTAAGAGAGAGAGAGAGAGAGAGAGAGAGAGAGAGAGAGAGAGAGAGAGAGAGAGAGAGAGAGAGAGAGAGGGGGATTTCTGCCATCAAATCTCTCTCTCTCTCTCTCTCTAGATTTTATTTTACCGTCTACTCTACAAAACCAATGTTTGCAAATCAAATGTATACTGTTTAAAATATGACAAAATATTGACGACTCGTTACCGAAGTTTAGGCTATTCACTGCCGATAAACGAACCCAGTCTACTCGTGAAAACCTTGAACGCCCAGAGGGAAAAATAAGGCTTTTAAATATACTGTACTAAACAAAAATAATGCTTTAATATACCATCATTAACACTACCATTACAATTATCGTAAGGTTGGAAAAAGATAAAGATTGCCGAGAACGTAACCACATTTCTGTTTACATTTTGTCAGCTGGACTCGCACAGTTAACAGTTGATTTCATTGTTGATGTGGAATTTTATCCTTAAATAGGCTATTCATTATGAAATTATGTTAATGAAATGTAATGTTGATATTGTTTTGTAACATTTATTATAAATCACCGTATTTAGGGCTACCAATATACTTAAAAAGACAATAGATTTGATACATTTTGTAGTGCTTGACTCGCGAACTTTGAACAGCCTCGCAGATACAGAAAATTTATTTTTTAAAAATAGCGATCGCGGAAAAGGGGAATCGTGTAATTCGAACACGCTTAATTCGGGACCCTACTGTATTGATATAAAGAGAACAACAAACTATGAATAAATCATGATTTTGCAAACCACGGATGCGGACCGATTGTGGCACTGTCGCAAAAGTTCCCCTATAGAGAACGACGAAGAGGGACCCCACAAGGAAGCCTTATCTGCCGTCAAGGAAGAGTTAGAGGGAGGGTGCGGTGCTGCTGTCTCCTTCCGAGCAACAGGAATCGACCGTGACGGTGGTCTTTTTGGAATCTTGAATTCCTGCAGCTTGCTTTTTTCCGCTCTCCCAGGCGAGCCTGATGTTCTGCGACGGTGAACGATGGGGAGGAGACTTTCGTCTCTTAAGTGGGAGTTCCAAAGCTCGAGGAGGAGAAGGTCTTACAGGCCTCTCTTCCCACAATTGACGTTGCTCAAATCAGCGCCGGAGATCTAACGAACGTTGGCACCTATCGGGAGGCTTGTTCTTGGAGCCGATGTGCTATAATAGCCCAGTCATGAGCATCCGTCTGTTGGCGATCATCTGAGCGATCGGTGCATCAGCGAGTGGTGAGGAACACACGTCTGGTGACGTTTGCTTTCCTCTTTTGGAGAGCGACGAGTCATTGGGGAACGACAGGAAAAAGACAGGTGTGTAGCCAAAGGTTACTGACAAGCTGGAGAAAAACAGGCTGCTGACTTGCCAATTGACGAACCCAGGGCAGGTATGCATGTCTGGCAGGGAAGGTACACACAAACTGAAAAGGAAAAAAAAAAAAAGGGTTAGGTTGGGTAGGGAATGTTGGGCGTTTGTCAGTGCGTATGGGCCAGGTAGTGAGAAAAGTGAAGAAGAGCGGAATGAGTTCTGGAATGATTTAACTAGGTGTGTAGAAGGACTGGGTAGAAGGAATTATGTAGTTGTTATGGGTGACTTAAATGCTAGAGTGGGCGCTGGAGAGGTAGAAGGTGTCATTGGTAAGTATGGCGTACCAGGTGAAAATGAGAGTGGTGAGAGACTGGTAGACATGTGTGTTGAACAAGAGATGGTAATAAGTGCTAGCTTCTTTAAAAAGAAAGATAAAAATAAGTATACATGGCAAATGGAAGAGTAGTAGAAAGGGCATTAATGGATCATGTGTTGGTAACTAAAAGAATGTTTGGAAGATTGAAAGACGTGCACGTGTTTAGGGGTATGGCTAACGGTATGTCTGATCATTTTTTGGTGGAAGGAAAATTAGTTGTAGCAAAACAGTGGGCGAATAGAGTAGGTGGATGTAAAAGGGAGGTAGTGAGGATTGAAGAGCTAATAAAACCGGGGGTAAAAAGTAAATATCAGGAAAGGTTGAAAATGGCATATGAGGTGAGAGTAAGAGAAACTGGTAATTTAGAGGAGGAGTGGAAGTTAGTAAAAGAAAATTTTGTTGGGATTGCAAGTGAAGTATGTGGCAAGAAGGTTGTTGGAGGCAGCATGAGGAAGGGCAGTGAATGGTGGAATGAAGGAGTGAAGGTGAAAGTGGAAGAGAAAAAGAGGGCTTTTGAAGAATGGCTGCAAAGTAATAGTATAAAGAAGTATGAAAAATATAGAGAGAAAAAGGTGGAAGTAAAGCGCAAGGTACGTGAGGCAAAGAGGGCAGCTGACCTGAGGTGGGGTCAGGGATTGGGTCAGTCATATGAAGAGAATAAGAAGAAGTTTTGGAAAGAAGTGAAGAGAGTAAGGAAGGCTGGCGCAAGAATTGAAGAGACAGTGAAAGATGGAAATGGAAGGTTGTTAAAAGGAGAGGAGGCAAGGAAAAGGTGGGCGGAATATTTTGAAAGTTTGCTGAATGTTGAGGATAATGGGGAGGCAGATATAATTGCTGTTCCAGGTGTTGAGGTGCCAGTGATGGGAGATGAGAATGAGAGAGAGATAACAATAGATGAAGTGAGGAGAGCACTAGATGAAACGAGAGTAGGAAAAGCATCTGGTATGGACGGTGTAAAAGCTGAGATGTTGAAGGAAGGGGGTGTGACTGTACTTGAATGGTTGGTGAGATTGTTTAATATGTGTTTTGTGTTGTCAATGGTACCAGTAGACTGGGTTTGTGCATGTATTGTACCACTATACAAGGGTAAGGGAGATGTGCATGAGTGTTGTAATTCAAGAGGTATTAGTTTGTTGAGTGTAGTTGGAAAAGTGTATGGTAGAGTATTGATTAATAGGATTAAGGATAAAACAGAGAATGCAATTTTGGAAGTACAGGGTGGTTTTAGAAGAGGTAGGGGTTGTATGAATCAGATTTTTACAGTTAGGCAGATATGCGAGAAATATTTAGCAAAAGGTAAGGAGGTGTATGTTGCGTTTATGGATCTGGAGAAAGCATATGATAGAGTTGATAGGGAAGCAATGTGGAATGTGATGAGGTTATATGGAGTTGGTGGAAGGTTGTTGCAAGCAGTGAAAAGTTTATACAAAGGTAGTAAAGCATGTGTTAGAATAGGAAATGAAGTGAGTGATTGGTTTCCAGTGAGAGTGGGGCTGAGACAGGGATGTGTGATGTCGCCGTGGTTGTTTAACTTGTATGTTGATGGAGTGGTGAGAGAGGTGAATGCTCGAGTGCTTGGACGAGGATTAAAACTGGTAGGCGAGAATGACCATGAATGGGAGGTAAATCAGTTGTTGTTTGCGGATGATACTGTACTGGTAGCAGACACAGAAGAGAAGCTTGACCGACTAGTGACAGAATTTGGAAGGGTGTGTGAGAGAAGGAAGTTGAGAGTTAATGTGGGTAAGAGTAAGGTTATGAGATGTACGAGAAGGGAAGGTGGTGCAAGGTTGAATGTCATGTTGAATGGAGAGTTACTTGAGGAGGTGGATCAGTTTAAGTACTTGGGGTCTATTGTTGCAGCAAATGGTGGAGTGGAAGCAGATGTACGTCAGAGAGTGAATGAAGGTTGCAAAGTGTTGGGGGCAGTTAAGGGAGTAATAAAAAATAGAGGGTTGGGCATGAATGTAAAGAGAGTTCTATATGAGAAAGTGATTGTACCAACTGTGATGTATGGATCGGAGTCGTGGGGAATGAAGGTGATGGAGAGACAGAAATTGAATGTGTTTGAGATGAAGTGTCTAAGGAGTATGGCTGGTGTATCTCGAGTAGATAGGGTTAGGAACGAAGTGGTGAGGGAGAGAACGGGTATAAGAAATGAGTTAGCGGCTAGAGTGGATATGAATGTGTTGAGGTGGTTTGGCCATGTTGAGAGAATGGAAAATGGTTGTCTGCTAAAGAAGGTGATGAATGCAAGAGTTGATGGGAGAAGTACAAGAGGAAGGCCAAAGTTTGGGTGGATGGATGGTGTGAAGAAAGCTCTGGGTGATAGGAGGATAGATGTGAGAGAGGCAAGAGAGCGTGCTAGAAATAGGAATGAATGGCGAGCGATTGTGACGCAGTTCCAGTAGGCCCTGCTGCTTCCTCCGGTGCCTTAGATGACCGCGGAGGTAGCAGCAGTAGGGGAGTCAGCATTATGAAGCTTCATCTGTGGTGGAAATGTGGGAGGTTGGGCTGTGGCACCCTAGTAGTACCAGCTGAACTCGGTTGAGTCCCTGATTAGGCTGAAGGAACATAGAGAGTAGAGGTCCCCTTTTTGTTTTGTTTCATTGTTGGTGTCGGCTACCACCCAAAATTGGGGGAAGTGCCTTGGTATATGGATGGACTTACCCTCTGGTTATATAATGGCTAAAGTCCCCAACGCCCACAGCAGAAAATTCAAAATCTCTTGCGCAGCTTAGCGCATATAAGCCAGGTGTACCCCAGCGCCCTCGCGGTACCACAGGTAGAACTATACCCAACCAATTCAGATTTTCCATGCCACATGGTCTCTAGAGGGGAGGAGGGTGGGTCTAAAACTTATATAACCAGCGGGTAAGTATATTCAAAAATTTATTCTATTATGAAAATATCATTTTTAAATATAAAACTTACCCGCTGGTTATATAATGGCTGATTGACACCCATTGGTGGCGGGTCAGAGACAGCTGCATAATTGGAAATTCACTTAAGAGTTACATAAACAACTCAAGTGGTTCTAACCTGATAAGGAAGCTGACAGCAATGCTCTGCCTCATTTTGTCTGCTATCCTTAGGAGATTAGGAGATCCAGTGATCCACTCGGGGCTGATGATCTCTAGGAGCTGTCAAACGGTACAACCACCTATGACATGACAGGACCTCAACTAATACCCTTGTTCCAGTGCTCTCTAAGAACAAAATGACCACCTGACTAGGTCAAAGATTGCGGAAGATTGCCAAGCAATCTTCACGTACAATCATAAAAATATATATAACAGTTCCAAGAAAAGAACAGGGGTACTAGGAATTTAGGGAAATGTAGTGAAGAATGTTTCACCTACTACTGCACTCGTTGCTGCAAGTGATCCCAAAACGTAGACGTCTTCATAGAGACTGAACACGGTAAAAGTAATGCAAGGCGAATACAGGATTACCCCTTCACAAGACTGTATACGATGCTTTGCAGAGAACAGTTTAGTTTAAAAATTACAGAAGTTTCTACAGCTCTAACTTTGTGAGTCTTTACTCTTTCAACATCTTATGATCTGTCACCCAACCATGTGGAAGAACCTTTGTAATCAAAGTCTATACGAGATGATAGAATGTTTTAAACATGGATAGCGCAGGCTTCTTGACCGTGCACCCTAGAGTTATGAATAGACTCTTAACTTCTTTGCTCTTGTCCCGATAAAACTTCATCGTTTTAATCGGGCAAAAAACTCTTCTCAGCCCATCACAAACCAAATTCGAGAGAATAGTGATCCCGAGAGATTTAGGCTATGGACGAGAAAGATGTTTATTAATGACCAAGAATCCAGGTTGCAAGGTACCTATGGCTTAACCAATGTGAAGTCCGTGTTCTTGCTAACAGAGTGAACTTCACTAACTCTCAACTATGGTAGACTTACTCAGAAAGTCTTCAAAGCTAGGCCTTAAAAAGAAACCCAGTGTAAAGGGTCGGATCTGTCACTACTGCGAAGCTCCAGAAACGAACCCTAAATTTCAGGCTGGAGCATCTTGCTGATGCCTCCAAGCCCTCTCAAATGATCTGAGATGATCTATAAAGTCTCTATTTGATAGAACCAATCTTCCGCGTCTGAAGACAGATGCCCGTATATTCCTGTACCCTTTGATGGTCGAAAAGGGAAGAAAATGTGTTTTCTTCTAAGGTCTAAGAGTTACCTAATGAAGAGCCGGCTCTAGCTCTACACCACTCCATAAAGCACTCTATTTGGGTTGGAAAACCTTGAGGCTAATGTCCTTTGTACAAGCAAAAGCCTCAGCTGTCTCCTTCGAACAACCCTCTAGATCTTAGGGGTTTTCCGAAATACTGGAGGCAGCTAGACCTAAAGCTTGATGGTTTGACATAAAACGTTCGTGAACCTGACACGGGGAAAAGGACTAAAGACATGCTTCCAGCATGCACCCAGCATGGTCCCAGTATGAGTCCAGAACAGTTCCAGCATGTTGCCTACACTCAACATGTCGTGAGAGAGAATCGGGATCTAGAACCGCCTCCCAAAACTCGTCCATATCGGTCACAAGAAACCGATATTAAAGCTAGGCTTGTTGAAAAGAAGCGTCAACCACGTGAACCTCATGCTGTGAGGTTAAGACCTGATTTGTGTGTAATCAGCGAGTGTTCAACATACTTAAAAGCCAAAGCTTGACAAGAGGGAGCATTAGCTGCGAGGCCAGAGAGACGCGAAGGAGAGGCAAGAGTCTGGTTAAACTGCTGTGAAAAAAGACTTGACTGTATGCGTCTAGCATGCGACCATAATGTCGCATGTGGTTGCATTTCCGTAAGGAGTCAGCGTGCTGTATGCGTTTACCTTGTTGTGTGGGTACAGCGCTGTGTGTGTGCCCCGCTTGTTGTAAATCTACAGCGTGCTGCGTGGAGGCGACAGCATCGCGTCCGTTCATTGACGGAAAGACGGAACTGATTGCCGAGAGTTGTTCACGTGTAGGATGCGTCCGCATGAGTGATAGTCACTCGACCCGCAGAACGCGAAAATGGGACAACTTGTTGAAAGGATCAACCTTGACAGTCAGCGTCCAACATACGACCAGACTGGCGTCTGCGTCTGGGACTGCGTGAGGGAGAGACCAGAACTTGCGTCTGTGTCTGCATGACGTCTACCGTAAGAGAGAGACCAGACTGCTACAAGCACCCGCTCTAACGCTTCTCGTAACACGAGCATATCTCTGCGAGGAAGCGTTACTAAGCATAGGAGAACTATGCCTTCTGACACTAATCGGAAAACCATTTCTTTGATCTATGGTAGTCCTTAGACTCTTTAGGAGAAAATTTTCTCCCCCCGAGAATCGTAAACACTAAACACAGATGAAATAGACCTCTTTTAGCTCAGACCAAATCTACGCTCGCGGGGTAGCGAGTGCGCCAACTCAAGCATGGGCGAAGGCCGGGAGAAAAAATTAACCACAGTCCTGTGAGTGACCTGGGAGAGTCCCTATGACATTTCAAGTGCGCCTTGTGCGCGAACCGAACGTATCCAATGCTAAGAGACACCGTCAACAGTAGTCACTAGACCTCAGAAGAAAGTAATAGACCTTTCTCCAAACTGGGGAAGGAGAAAAAGTGTGAACAGAAGCAAACTGAGCACCTTTTCCCCCGAAGAACCATGTGTCTTACACGATTCTGGTGCTGACACGTCGCCTTCTTCCGAAAAGAAAAAACTTACGGCGAACGTTAGATACTGCAGGATAAGTAAATAGAAAACATACGACTCTTGAAAGGTCTTGGACAAATTGATTGGTGACTACCAATTCTAGTTTATGTGTCCTTCGATGAGGACAAAGTCCTTCCTCCCTGAAAGTGAATCAGAATCCAGAGGAAGAGCTAGGATTGTATGTGACTTGTCTGACTTCCGCTTCTCTCGTGGAAGAAAAAACACACTCGATTGCTTCCTGTTCAAGCATCAAAACACGACTGCTGCGAAGGTAAGTTCTGTTCGCGTGCATACATGACGAGTAACTTCCTAGTCTGGTAGACAGGGAAAACGTAGAATGTTATTCCCGTCAGGGAACTGCATTCTAATATGCAGAAAACAATTACAAGGTCCCTGATACCATAGCGATGACGAACTGATCGCTTCAAGACATTCCAATTCCGCTCTTTTCAAGATACTATGTCACATGGTTGTGATGTCATAGCTCGCCAATCATAGGCGAAGAAAAGAGCATTACTTCATCATTCCAAAGTGGAGAGAGACCGTCTTGGACTGCATCAGCAATATCGCTCGGTGGAACAGACATTTAATGCACAAGAACCTCAGCCAACCGACCTTCCTTCTCCCAAGGGTTGGAACAAGTTAGAGATATAGGACTAGGGGCAAGGTGAACACGAACAAACACCTCCTCCAGAGCACTGCGCTATGTTTACGAGTCACTAACAAGAGCGGTTTAAAAACATAAAACATTAAATCATAAAAGATCTGCCCGTGGAGGGAGATATACTTTTACGTTCTATTCACGTAAACCCCTTAATGCCCTTTCTGTTGTTGCAGCTGCAAGCGCTGCATCAATCTCTCCAGTAAGGTTCGTTATTTTCCTAAGAATGATTTAATGTTAATTCATTACTTTATTTTACCATTAATTTACTAGGTCATCGTTCCCTATAGGAGCCCTTTGGGTTAAAGCATCTTGCTTTCCCAACTAGGGTTGTAGCTGGCTTATAATACAAATAAAATAAAATAAATAGCAACACCATCAACTCAACTAGCGAAAACTCTGAAGTCGAAACAAGGAGCAGCAGGTAAAAAATATGAGGGAAACTCTTTAGAAAAATTCTCATGAGTTTCTGAAAGTTATTCCCTTCCTTTAACAATCTCTATCCTAGGAAGAGAAGTCTTGATTCTTAGGAATCCACTCCTTATGATTCTGAATTCAGACCTCAATACTTAGGGGTTTTAATTCTAGTTCTCCCAACCAAGAGCTAGCCCAGGCGGCCTTGGTCCGAGAATATATCTTTCTAGTTAAGATTTATTTCTTAATATAGCGCATGAGCAACAATAACTTAACACTAGACATTCATGGTTAGGTAGACATCAAAGTCTATAGTCATAGGTAGCGAAGCGTCCACCCCGACGCTGAAGCGTCCACACTGATGCTAAAGCGCCCACACTAGCGCTGAAGTGTCCATACTGACACTGAAAGCGTCTACACTGACGCTGAAGCGTCCACACTGACGTGTCGCTTCGCTCCATTCCGTTTCCGTTCCATTTCCGTTGCCGCACCGTTCCAATGACGCTTCGCCGGCTCTGCTACCTGGCGAACGACGGCGCATCTGTATAGACTGATACTAGGTACTATGAGGTTGGTAGGCCGCCTGTGCGACGAGTCCTCACCCTTAAAGAAACGATGCCTGTGCGTCCGTGTCAAAGACCGGAATCGAGACACCCAACCGCACTGTTAACAGCAGGCTGAAAAGACTGCATAAACGAAGATAAAAGCTGTTTCATGCCTAACTACAAAGATCAAGGATCAACCTTAGGCGAAACGTATTCAGCATTATCTTCGTCGAACCATAGCGCTTGCCACTGTCGAGAGACGACACCCATCAGGTGGGGTGGCGGCACTGCGTCTGCGCCGCATGAAACGTAACACATGCAGAACGAATCTAATTTTGTTTTCAGCTTAGCGCTTTTCAAAACACTAATACCTCGCTTTATCTATAGAGAGGGTGAGCGTTCTGGTATTCGACAGAAAACGCTCGAGAGGACTTCAGTTCGGGTCTAAAAGACTGTAACGCCTGGTTACCCTGTCGATTCCTTTCGCCATTTGACTTAACTTCTCCCCTGGGTCCGGGAGCTCAACAGAGGTCTAAGGCTAGGATAACGACAGGTCCGAATAGAAGCGCTCTCCACTGAAAAAATTCACTGCACAATTTATCACTAAAAAATTTGCACTTTACTCTTTGGCACAAAGATAGTTTCATAATTACCTGAAAGCCAAAGTATACACTCTCTCAAAGGAAATGAACTCCGTAGGAAGAAACTTATAATCAAAATAAACCCTTAAATTAAGGGGTTCCAATAAAAAATGAATCATCACTCGCATCATTAGAACATCTACAAATAATATACGAACAATTTAGTATTCCGAAAAACCACCAAAGCAACAACGATACAAAGAATCGTGCGCTACAACGAATGTAAAGAATACTGTATCGTATAAAATAAACTGAACTGTAACTTCCTTTAATCTCTGACTAAGGAAAAATACTGAAAGGATCAATTAATAGCAAAATAAAATGTTCCTTTTATAAAGTACAATTAAAGACTTGGGAAGTAAGAAGAAAGTACTATTCATGAAATCGCTACAATATATGTGACATCGTAACGATACTGATTACTGCGTAACAAAAATAAACTGAACGGTAGTTAATCTTTGCAAACAGATCGAAGATTATCTAAAGAAAAATATTAAAAGGATAAAATTTCCTTTAATTTAATTTATAACTTAAAACTCTAAAAGCATAAACACTTATATTCTTTGTAAAAGGCAAGACAAACTTTTAGCCTACGGAAGAGGCTGTGACGTCATCAATGGTCGAAATGTTTACATTTCGCCCCTATGCTTTCGTGAGGTTTAAAATAGGTTGAAAAACCTTCCAACCCTACCTTTTAAGTTATAAATACGTGATCA
This sequence comes from Palaemon carinicauda, assembly GCF_036898095.1. Taxonomy (NCBI): domain Eukaryota; kingdom Metazoa; phylum Arthropoda; class Malacostraca; order Decapoda; family Palaemonidae; genus Palaemon; species Palaemon carinicauda. Next base: position 94,521,555 of record NC_090749.1, on the reverse strand, counting down.
CAGATCAAATAAAACAAATATGCGAAAGCCAAAACTCAAAAACGTTAATACATCACCAAATAACGTCCAAACAGAGTAAGAAAACAAGAGAGAATTTCCAATAGTTCAGCCAGCTATGGCAGCAGCAAAAATCTAAATTGGTTGGGTATAGATCTACCTGTGGTACCGCGAGGGCGCTGGGGTACACCTGGCTTATATGCGCTAAGCTGCGCAAGAGATTTTGAATTTTCTGCCGTGGGCGTCGGGGTCTTTAGCCATTATATAACCAGCGGGTAAGTTTTATATTTAAAAGTGATTAGTAATGGCTGTCCAAATTGGTGAAGAGGGAAAGCAGTAACAACCGTTCTCCATCCCAGCCAAAAGCAAAGCAAAGCACAGTCACAGGTGTGTAGTTGAGAGAGGAAGCTACTAACCCCCATCCCTCCACTAACTAGCAGTATGGTTGGTTAACCCTCGCTAAATTCTAATGGCTCGTCCTTTCAGCTTTGCCGAAAGTAATACCCCTATATATCCCCTATAAATAGCATTGGTTTGTATTCCAGTTACGGAACCATTGTTATTTGTTCCACTGCAGCATACAAACCTTTTGCTCTTTATGTAAGAGACTCACCTTAAGGCGAGTTGAAGACCTCAAACCAACTGGCAGGCTCCTGTCCCAGGATGACCTGATGTGCTTCATAGGAGCTCCTCAAGGGGCAGCCTGATACCTCATTTTCCTCGTAGGATGACAGCCTGGGCAATCAGTGCTGGAAGGAGTAAAAGATTTCAATGAGAGGTGAATAGATAAGTACACAGTAGGGGTGAGCCCATTCATAATCTATACATTGCCCAACTCCACCTTGTTTGAAGAAAGGGGACATAATAAATATGACAAATTCCCAAGTAATTTGTATTTTTCCTAACGATACAAATCTTGAGCTCTTTATTAAGGATATAATTTCGGGGAAGCTGGAGCACGAGCCATAAGACTTTTAGCTAAGTGTAAATACCTCACCACTGGTTAGCGGGGGTGGAGGGGTAGCCTGCTACTCTGCTCACACACACCTGTGTTGTCTCGTCACTTTTGATTGCAAGCAGGACTTACAAGGGTACAAGTAATGGTGGGCCAAAGAGCTTGAGGTTTGTAACGTTAGGAAAAATGCAAATTACTTTCAAATTTGTCATTTGTTCCGACACTAAATACAAACCCTTTTGCTCTTTATTAGGGAAGAATCACCCTTTAGGAGGGTGGAAGTCCAAACCAACTGACTGGTGTTTGACCCAGGGTTTTTCCCCGTACTTGCTCCGTGTGTAACAGGGAGAAACCCTGATACCTCACTAAAATCTGTGCAAAACCTGGTGAGCTTCCTGAGCAATCTGTGTGATTGTGTGAAACTAGCAGTGTGACTAATCTAGGTAAGATTTCTCAGAAACATAGGACTCTTTGAATGAACCAAAGACGTTACAAAATCCCACCTCGCCAGGGGGTATGGGGATGCAACAAGCATTATTTCTATGTTTGGTTACACAAGGAAATGGTTTTACCTGCAGACAGATGAGGCAAACTTGCAGAGGACCGTAGGTGCTGTTCCCCAAGAGGAGGAAAATGAAAGAGACAAAGAGCCAGTCATTCTTAACATTCATCCCAGACTAATCCTGGGTAACCTTTGACCTTAACCATCTGCTACTTGTTCCTCAAGAAGCCTGAGGTATTTAAAGCACTTGTGCAGCCACCACAGGGCCAATGGAGAACGTCTCCATGTTCATGTGGGGCACATCTTACAGGTAGTGGGGGTGAAGGTCTTAAGACACTTCCACAAGCCCGCTTGTAAGACCTGCATCAAGGAGTAGTTCTTCTTGAACGCAAGGAGCAAGCCGATGCGCTTAACGTCATGAACTCTGGGTTGTCTCATCTATGGAGGAGGATGGAGATTCAGGGCCAGGTCAGTGACCCTCCGAATCCAAGCAGAGATGGTATTTTTGGTCATCTTCCCCTTGATCTTCTCCATGCTGACACTTGGGGGCGAGCTGCTGCTGTTCTCTTGAGAGAATACCTCAAACTCCTCACTGGACAAAGTAACAGTTAATCTTGATCATCGGTTATGTTATGAAGACTCCCAATCCAGAAGGGCCTAAATCTAGGCTCTGCTACTCCCAGATTCTAAGTCTAGCAGATAAACTCAGGGACAAAGTCAAACATTACCTCCCCATTCCCTTGAGTGGGAGACGTCGTGTGAAAGACTGTGAAATTCGCTAACTCTCTTGGCTGAGGCCAATGCAAATAGGAAAACTGTCTTCAGAGTCAGGTGGGGATCTGATGCCTGGCGTAATGGTTTGTAGGGGGCACCCTTCAGGGACCGAAAGACAAGAACCACATTCCATGGAGGTGGTATAACTTCTGACTGAGGGCAGATAAGCTCGGAACTCTGTATGAGGAGAGAAAATTCCAACAAAAAGGAAATATTGACTACTTTCAGCCTTACTGAGAAGTAGCCTTTCAACGCCGAGACCGAGAGGAGGTTTTCTTCTCGAAGGTGAACGAGGAACTTCACTATTGCTGGAATAGTGGCATCAAGGGGAGAGATACCCCTTTCCATGATACCAACCACAGAAGAAAGTTCACTTGGCCTGGTAGACTGAAGCGGAAGACCTTCAAAAGTATCCAGACATCCTTTTCACAACATGTTGCAAAAAGCCTCTCTGAGGGAGGAGATGCTGGATAATCTCCATGCGTGGAGTCACAGGGATACTACGGATTTGTGAATGATGTTCACATGTGGTTGTCTGAGTAAATTGTGTTGTTGAAGGAGCTCTCTCGGAACCTTCGTCAGGATATGAAGAAGCTCCAAGAACCATTTGGCGTGATGACATAGCGGAGCTATGAGTGTCATTAACAGGTTCTTAGATGATCTGGTCTTGTTGAGAACCCTTCTCATCAGACAGAACTGGGGAAAGGCGTAAACGTCAATGTTGTCTCACCGTTGCTGGAATGCATTTTTCCAGAAAGCCTGAAGAACCAGAATTGGGGAGCAGTAGAGAGGGAGCTTATTGTTCAGAGATGTTGCGAACAGATCCACAGTTGGAGAACCTCACAAAGTTAGGACTGTTGGCTACTAGATGATTCAAAGACCACTCGGAGCCCATCATCCGAGTCACTCAGCTTAGATTGTCTGCAAGCACATTCCTCTAGCCTGGAATGAAGCAGGCTGATAGGAACAATGAGTTGTCTTCTGCCCCTCTTAGCATCTCCACTGCTAGATGGCAAAGGTGCTGCCTTAAGGTACTGCCTTGCTTGTTCACCTAAGCTAGGACCGTAGTGTTGTCAGTCATCAACACCACAGAATGACCAGCCAGTAAATGATGGAACTTCTGTATGCCATTAGAATTTTAACGAGGGTTTACTACCCCACTGCTAGTTAGCGGGGGGTAGGGCAGGTAGCTTTCTAACCCCCCCCCCCCCCCCCCCCTCACACACACCTGTGCTTGAGCTCACTTTGCTTGGAGGTAGGATTTTCAAGGGGGATAGGGCTGGCAGGCAAGTTTGATTAAATAGTTAAGGTTTGTATAGTTAGGAAAAATACAAATTATCTACGAATTTGTCATTTGTTCCGTAACTGACATACTAAACCACAATATTTAATAGGGGTGACTCACCCATTAGGAAGGGAGGAAAATCCCAGCCAGTACTGGCTTTTTGCTTTACCCGGGGACTCATTATTTGAGTGTGTCAGCACTCAAAAATAAAGAGTCCCTCCACCCCGCTAGAACCTTGCTACGCAAGGACGGCGGCCTACGCAAGCTGTGTGTGAAGGTATAATAAAGTGTGACTCGTCCTAGGAAGTTGACCTGTAGTCCTTTAGATGGAAACTTTAGGCTAGGACTCTCCCAATACCACCTTGTCAAGAGTATGGGGACGTGACAGTATTAGCTTAATACTAGGAACACAAGGAAACATGGTTTACCTGCAGTGGTTTGAGGTCAGCTGTGCAGAGAACCCAGGATGCTGCTTTCCCTAAGAGAGGAGAAGATGAAGAAAAGAATAAGGGCCAGACAAACCTTTTCATTCACGCAGACTAAGACCGGGTAACAATGCCCTCAACCTTCTGCTACTTGTCCACTAAGGAGCCTGAGGTACTAAACCAGCTGTTGTGCAGCCACCACAGGGCCGATAGAGAATGTATCGAGCCTCCTGTGGGTCACATCTTGCAGGTAATGGGCTGTGAAGGTCGTCTGACGCTTCCACACCCCAGCCTGAAGAACCTGCGTCACTAAGAAATTCTTCTTGAAGGCCAGGGACGTAGCTACGCCCCTGATATCATGTGCTCTAGGGCGACGTGACGGAGGAGGGTCTGGATTCAGGGACAGATGGATCACCCTACGAATCCATGCCGAAATGGTATTTTTGGTGACCTTCCTCTTAGTCCTCCCAGTGCTAACAAACAATGCTTGCACTTGAGGACGGACTGCAGCCATTCTTTTGAGATATAGCCTCAGACTCCTTACTGGGCACAGTAGGAGATGGTCTGAGTCATCTGTTACAGAATGAAGACTCGAAATCTGGAAGGAGTCGAACCGAGGTTCCAGAACCCTCGGATTCTGAGTCTTAGCAATAAACTCAGGGACGAATTTCAAAGTTACCTCACCCTTCCCCTTGAATGGGCGATGTCATATGAGAGACCATGAAGTTCACTGACTCGCTTTGCCGATGCCAAAGCTAGTAGGAACACCGTCTTCCAAGTTAGGTGGCGATCTGAAGCCTGGCGTAATGGTCTCTTAAGAGACCTGAGAACTCGAACCACGTTCCATGGAGGTGGTCTCACTTCCGACTGAGGGAAAGTTCCAGCAAGGAAGAAATGTCCATTCCTTTGAGCCTGAAGGCTAGACTTAAGGCTGAGCGATAGCCTTTTACCGCCGAGACTGAAAGGCGCATTTCTTCCCGCAAATACACAGGAACTCCGCTATTGTTGGAATAGTGGCATCGAGTGGAGAGATACCCCTTCCACGACACCAACCACAGAAGACTTTCCACTTTGCCTGGAAGACAGATGCGTATGATTTTCGCAGATGTCCAGACATCCTAATCGCAACTTTTTGCGAAAATCCTTTCTCAGCGAGAAGATGCTGGATAGTCTCCAGGCGTGAAGTCGTAACGAAGCTACGGCTTTGTGGAAGATGTTGGCATGTGGTTGTCTGAGTAGATCGTGTCGTGGAGGGAGTTCTCTCGGAAGTTCCGTTAGGAGTTGCAGAAGGTCCGGAAACCATTCCGCGTGATGCCATAGCGGAGATATGAGGGTCATTGAAAGATTGAACGATATTCTGGTCTTGTTGAGCACCCTCCACATCAGACAGAACGGGGGAAAGGTGTACACGTCGATGTTGTCCCACCGTTGTTGGAAGGCATTTTGCCAGAGAGCCTTGGGATCTGGGACTGGGGAGCAGTATAGTGGAAGCTTGAAGTTCAATGCTGTCGCGAACAGATCCACAGTCGGGGAACCCCACCAAGTCAGGACTTTGTTGGCTGCTAGACGATCCAAAGACCACTCGGTACTCACTATCTGAGACGCTCTGCTCAGATTGTTGGCGAGCACATTCCTCTTGCCTGGAATGAAGCGTGCCGATAGTGGAATCGAGTGGACTTCGGTCCATCTCAGTATCTCTACTGCAAGATGGGATAGCTGCTTTGAAAAGGTACCTCCTTGCTTGTTGATGTAAGCCACTACTGTGGTGTTGTCGCTCATCACCACCACAGAGTGACCCACCAGGTATTGTTGGAACTGCTGAAGGGTCGCTCATCACCACCACAGAGTGACCCGCCAGGTATTGTTGGAACTGCTGAAGGGCCAAGAAAACGGCCTTCATCTCTAGAAGATTTATATGGAGGCACTTTTCTGATTCTGACCACAGGCTCTGAGGTCCTGTGGTGTAGAACGTGGGCACCCCACCCTTTCTTTGAGGCGTCCGAAAACAGCATCAAATCCGGGGGGAGGACGAGAAGATCCACTCCTCTTCGTAGGTTCTCGTCTGTCACCCACCACTGGAGGTCCGTCCATTACGCAAGTCTCATAGGGATCATGACGTCCTGGGAATTGCAACCTTGATTCCACCGGGACTTGAGTCACCACTGGAGGGATCTCATCCTGAGGCAACCGTTGGGAACTAGACAGGCCAAAGATGAGAGGTGACCGAGGAGACGTAACCACGATTGGGCTGGAAGCTCTTCTCGTCTGAGAAAAGGGCTTGCGACCTTCCTCAGCCTTGTTATACTGTCGTCTGATGGGAAGGCTTTGTGGAGATTGGTGTCTATAATCATGCCTAGGTATACCAGTCTTTGAGTGGGAAACAGAGAAGACTTCTCGAGATTTACCATGATCCCCAGATACTGGCAAAGTCCCAGAAGTTGTCTCGGTGTCGAAGAGGGGATTACTTCGAGTCTGCTAGGATCAGCCAGTCGTCCAGATAACAGAGGAGATGGATGCTGATCCTGTGTGCGCACAACGATATTAGGGTGAACACTCTGGTGAAAACCTGTGGTGCTGTGGAGAGACCGAAACACAGCACCTTGAACTGGTATTCCTTGTTGTCTAGGCTGAATCTTAAGTACTTCCTTGAAGACGGATGGATTGGGATCTGGAAGTACGCGTCCTTCAGATCCAGTGTGCACATGAAATCTTGAGGTCTCACTGCAAGTCTGACCGTGTCTGTGGTCTCCATGCTGAACGGAGTTTGCTTGACAAACTTGTTCAGAGCCGAGAGGTCGATGATTGGTTTCCAGCCTCCAGACACCTTCTTTACAAGAAAGAGTCGACTGAAGAAGCCTGGGGACCCATCGAGGACCTCCTGGAGAGCGCCCTTCTTCAACATGGTCTGGACTTCTGCCCGAAGGGCCTGCCCCCTTGCTGATCCCATGGCAAGGGAGCTCAATGACACTGGATTCGTCATCAGGGGAGGTAGAGATGTTGTGAACGGAACGCGACATCTCTAACTGATTACGGAAATCGTCCAGGAATCCTCTACCTCTCAGCGGCACGCTCCACGTCCTTAGGCTCAAACAGGTTCATTCCCATCACGGAAGAATGTCTGAGCCTGCTGATCTCGGTGCTAGGGACCTTCTGATGGAACCTCTCAGACACCGCATCCCGACGTTTCAGGATGGTGTTTGCCCACAAGTTCGAGACTTGGTGGGCCAGAAACTCGATCGTGCGAGTGCCAAAGAGTAAAAAGGACTCCATAGCTTTCCTGGTACGTTCTTTGGATAAATCCTCCGAACGTATCAGGATACCTAAGGTCCCTAACCAGATATCGAACCCGCATGGCACAATTCGTAACCTTCTCCTGATTAAGGATCTCAGTCGCCAAGAATGAGACCTGCCGGTTGGAGAGTCTCTCAAGAGGGACTCCCCAGGTAAGCTCTTCCAAAGAATGGTGAAGGGGAAGAGCTAAACAAGGCTCCTCTAAGATCTTGAAGTATCTCCTCTGCTGTACACGAGGAGGTGGGAGAAGCTTGTTGCCGGCACTGGATCGGCTGGAGGAGGCTAGCTCAGAGAGCTGGACTGCGATCTTGTCCGTGGTACTCTTAACCCCCTGAGACCAGGGCAAAGCTGCACTGGCCTTAGAGGGTTTTAGAGTCCCAAACAATCGGTCCAAGACCGTGTCTTTGCCCTCTCGAGGAGGAATCTCTGGGTCAGCAAACCCATTGGGAGTCCTCATAAGGGTCAGAACCTGCCCAAATGCATGTTCTGACTCCTGCAGCTCTCCTCCGGAAGGACTAGCAGCGAAGTCTCCTGTCCCCAAAGGATCTTCTTGGGGAGACTTGCGGACGTTCTCCAAGTGACTGGCTGGCTCCGGTCTAAGTCTTGACGAGGACTTCGGTACTGTCTTGGAGTCCTTCGACTCCCTCCTGGGACGAATGCAGGACTCCAACAACGACGGAGGTAGGCTCTTCTCCGCCCCTACACGAGAAGACTTTACAGCGCGAGGTGGGGTTTCCCTCATTGGTGCGATGGGGGAACGTCTCACCTCACGTGACTCCCCTGAGGACGAGATATCCTCATCCAAAGGGGAGGGGGAAGAAGTCTGGAGGGGGGAGGGGGCCTACCTCGAAGGCTTACGAGGAGACAGCTTAGTCCTCGGAGAAGTCACCACGTCCGAAACTCCTCCTTTTCCCTTCAGGGGAGTAGACGCAGCCAAGGATTTGTGGCCCAATTCAGAGAGAACAGGCTTGAAAGCCTGCATGACCGCTCTGATTAGTTCCCCAAACCAAGGCTGCTGGCTGACGGCTGCGCTGTCAGACACTCCCTCAGGAGGGACAGGGATCGACCGATCCCTGGGAGGAGTTTTCAAAGGGGGGTTTGCCTGAAAAGAAATGATATTTTCAATTTAAAATAAATTTTTGAATATACTTACCCGGTGAATATATAAATAGCTTACGTCTCCGACAGTCGACAGATTCCAAAAACTCGCGAGCGATCGCCATGAAGGTTGTCGGGTGTGCCCACCAGCGCCGACTATCGGCCAGATACCGCATATACTTCTCAACCAAACCAGTTCTTCTCAGTCCGTAGGGTCTCTATCGGGGAGGAAGGGAGGGCCTTTAATTATATATATTCACCGGGTAAGTATATTCAAAAATTTATTTTAAATTGAAAATATCATTTTTAAATATTAAACTTAGCCGGTGAATATATAAATAGCTGATTCACACCCATGGTGGTGGGTAGAGACCAGTATTAAAACAATAAAGGCGTATATGCTCAAGAGTTTTTGACAAATATTCAAAAAAAAAAAACTTAAGTATAGGTACCTGATAAGGAAGCTGACTCTGATGATTACTCTGCCTCATTAGTCCGCTATCCTCACGAAGCCCAGCGATCCTCTTAGGATGCTGAAAGACTCCCAGGATCTGCTATAACCAGGGTGAACACCCCTACAACAGGACCTCATCAATACCCTTAATCTGGGCGCTCTCAAGAAACAATATTTTGACCACCCGCCAAATCAAAAGATTGCGAAAGACTTCTTAGTCTCCCGTACAACCCAAAACAAGATTAAAAAAATTTCAAGAGAAGATTAAAAGGATATTGGGATTAAGGGAATGTAGTGGTAGAACCTTCACCCACTACTGCACTCGCTGCTACGAATGGTCCCAACGTGTAGCAGTCCTCATAAAGAGTCTGGACATCTTTCAAGTAATATGAAGCGAACACCGACTTGCTTCTCCAAAAGGTCGCGTCCATAATACTTTTAAGGGATCTATCTTGTTTAAACGCTACTGAAGTTGCTATCGCTCTAACTTCATGAGCCTTGACTTTAAGCAAATTACGATCCTTCTCATTTAAATGAGAGTGTGCCTCTCTAATCAATAGTCTAATAAAATAAGACAACGCATTCTTCGACATGGGCAAAGAGGGCTTTTTAACGGAGCACCATAAAGCCTCTGAACAACCTCGCAGCGGTTTAGTTCTGGATAAATAAAATTTAAGAGCTCTAACGGGGCACAGCACTCTTTCAACTTCATTGCCCACAATCTCAGATAGACTGGGGATTTCAAATGATTTAGGCCAACGACAAGACGGAAGTTCATTCTTGGCCAAGAAACCAAGTTGAAGAGAACATACTGCTTTATTAGCGGAGAAGCCGATATTCTTGCTAAAAGCATGTATCTCACTAACCCTTTTTGCCGAAGCCAAGCTCACCAAGAAAAGTGTCTTGAGGGTAAGATCCTTCAGGGAGGCTGAATTTAATGGTTCAAACCTGTCTGACATAAGGAACTGTAGGACCACGTCTAAGTTCCAAGCAGGAGTCGAAATATGACGCTCCGTGGAAGTCTCGAAAGACTTAAGCAGGTCTTGAAGCTCTTTGTTATTAGAAAGATCCAAATCCCTATGCCTGAAAACAGAAGCTAACATGCTTCTGTAGCCTTTAATGGTAGATGCAGAAAGGGAGCGACCGTTTCTCAGATAAAGCAGAAAATCTGCAATCTGTGCTACAGAGGTACTGGAAGAGGAAATAGAGGAGGACTTGCACCAGTCTCTAAATACCTCCCATTTAGACTGATAGATCCTGATGGTAGAGGATCTTCTAGTCCTCGCGATCGCTCTAGCTGCCTCCTTCGAAAACCCTCGAGCTCTAGAGAGTCTTTCGATAGTCTGAAGGCAGTTAGACGAAGCGCGGGGAGGCTTTGATGAAATCTCTTTACGTGAGGCTGCCGCAAGAGATCCATCCGCAACGGCAGACTTCTTGGAATGTCTACTAGCCATAGAAGTACCTCTGTGAACCACTCTCTCGCGGGCCAGAGGGGAGCAACCAACGTTAACCTGGTCCCTTCGTGAGAGGCGAACTTCTGAAGCACCTTGTTTAGGATCTTGAAAGGTGGAAAGGCATAGACGTCCAGGTGAGACCAGTCCAGAAGAAAAGCGTCTATGTGGGCCGCCTCTGGATCTGGGACCGGAGAGCAATAAGTCGGGAGCCTTTTTGTCAAAGAGGTCGCAAAGAGATCGATGGTGGGTTGACCCCAAGTCATCCAAAGTCTCTCGCACACATCCTTGTGGAGCGTCCACTCCGTAGGAATCACCTGTCCTCTTCGACTGAGACAGTCCACTAAGACATTCAACTCCCCTTGGACGAATCTCGTCAAAAGAGAGATGTTTCGATCTTTTGACCAAGTGAAAAGGTCCCTTACGATGACGAAAAGAGAGTGGGAGTGAGTGCCTCCTTGCTTCGAGATGTAAGCCAAGGCCGTGGTATTGTCTGCATTCACCTCCACCACCTTGTTTCAAATCAGACTCTCGAAACTCCTTAACGCTTGATGGACTGCTAAAAGCTCTTTGCAGTTTATGTGAAGACTCCTCTGGTCTGCGGACCAAAGACCCGAGCACTCCAGATTGTCCAGAGTCGCCCCCCAACCCAAATCCGATGCGTCTGAAAACAACACATGGTTTGGGTTCTTGACTGCCAGAGAAAGACCTTCCCGAAGTCTAATGTTGCTGTCCCACCAAGCTAGACAAGTCTTGACTGGATCGGAGATTGGAATCGAGACCGTCTCTAAACCCTTCTCCTTGTTCCAATGGATGTCTAGGTGGAACTGGAGAGGGCGCAGGTTGAGTCTCCCTAGAGAGATAAACTGCTCCAGCGACGAAAGAGTCCCTAGGAGGCTCATCCAAACTCTCACAGAGCAACTGTTTTTCTCTAGCACGAGACGGACTTTGAGCAAAGCCTGCTCGATCCTGTTGGCAAACGGAAAAGCCCGAAAAACTCGACTCTGTATCTCCATCCCCAAATAGAGAATGGTCTGGGATGGAGTCAGTTGCAACTTCTCCATGTTCACCAAGAGACCTAACTCTTTGGCTAGGTCCAAAGTCCACTGTAGGTCCTGCAGACAGTGATGACGGGACGACGCTCTGAGTAACCAGTCGTCCAAATACAGGGAGGCTCTGATCCCCGATAAATGTAGGAACTTCGCTACATTCCGCATGAGCCTCGTAAAAACAAGAGGAGCAGGGCTGAGGCTGAAGCACAGTGCTCGGAATTGATACACCACCTTCCTGTACACAAACCTCAGATAATGTTGAGAATTTGGATGTATCGGAATGTGGAAGTACGCATCCTGCAGGTCGAGGGAGACCATCCAGTCGCCCTCTCTGACCGCTGCTAAAACGGATTTGGTGGTCTCCATCGTGAATTTTGTTTTTACGACAAACACGTTGAGAGCACTTACATCCAGCACTGGCCTCCAACCCCCTGTGTTCTTCGGAACCAGGAAGAGACGGTTGTAAAAACCTGGGGATTCAAGGTCCGAGACTTTCACCACCGCCCCGCCCCCTTTTCTAACAACAGAGACACCTGAAGATGCAACGCCTGTCTCTTTGTCTCCTCTCGATACCTGGGAGAGAGGACTATCGGAACTTTCACAAGAGGAGGTCTTCGTACAAAAGGAATTTTGTAACCCTCCTTCAGCAACAAAACAGACTCCCGGTCTGCACCCCTCTTCTCCCAGGCCTGCCAGAAGTTGGTCAATCTGGCCCCTACTGCTGTCTGAGGACGTGGGCAGTCAGACTCTGCCACGTGAGGATCTAGATCCTCTCTTCTTGCCTCGCTTGCTATCGGCACGAGAGCCTCCCCTACTGGGGGCTCTGCCACGAAAAGGCGGGATAAACCTCGCCGTTGGCGTGTCAAACTTGGGTCTGCTGACATGAGAAGACGAAGGCAAAACCTTACGAGCAGACGTGGCCATTAAATCATGCGTGTCCTTCTGAACAAGAGATGCCGCGATATCTCTAATAAGCTGTTGAGGGAACAAAGTAGAAGATAAGGGAGCAAAAAGAAGTTCTGACTTCTGACAAGGAGTAACCCCTGCAGAAAGAAAAGAACACAGAGTCTCTCTCTTCTTAAGAACTCCTGCTGTGAACGTAGCCGCCAGTTCATTAGAGCCATCCCTTATTGCCTTGTCCATGCAAGACATTATCTGAATAGAGACATCCCTGTCCGCTGAAGAGACCTTCCTACTCAAGGCTTCCAGGGACCAATCCAAAAAATTGAAAACCTCGAAGGCACGGAAAATTCCTTTAAGGAGATGATCCAGATCTGTAGAGGACCAGCAAACCTTCGAGCGTCTCATGGCTAGACGACGAGGAGAGTCTACAAGGCTTGAGAAGTCTCCCTGGGCAGAGGCAGGCACCCCCAAGCCGAGAACTTCTCCCGTGTCATACCAGACGCTCGCACGAGAAGCCAATTTGAAAGGGGGAAAGGCAAAAGAAGACTTCCCTAAACTTCTCCTGGTCATTAACCAGTCTCCCAACAAACGCAAGGCTCTCTTAGAAGAGCGAGAGAGCACCAACTTCGTAAACGACGGAGTCGAAGAAGTCATGCCTAACGTGAATTCAGACGGCGCTGAACGTGGAGCCGCTGTAACAAAATGATCTGGAAAAAGATCCTTAAAGATAAGCATAATCTTTTTAAAGTCAAGGGATTGCTGGACAACCCTAGGCTCCTCTCCATCTGAAGGGATCCCCAAAGGAACATCAGCAGGAAGGGGATCAACAACTTCCTCATCCAAAGGAACATCATCCGACAACGGCAAAGTCTTGCGACACGGAGAAAACAAAGCATGCCGAGGCGGCAATGATTAACAGGCCACTTCAATATGCGAAGGAGCCGCAGCAAAAGTCGAGGGAACGACGTCACGTCGAGACTGCAAAAACTGAAAGTCTTGAGGCTGAAAAACAACAACAGACTGTGGCGACTGACGTTCGACGTCACGTCGGGACTGCACAGACTGCAGGTCTTGAGGCTGAAACACAACACCAGACCGTGGCGACTGACGTTCGACGTCACGTCGGGACAACAGAGTCGGCCGACGAACGTCACGTCGGGACTGCGGTGACTGCTGCACAACGTCACGCTGTGACTGCGGAAATAGAAGTTCAACGTCACTTAACTGACGCGACTGATGAGGAACACGATCAGAATTACTTTTAACAGTACAGCTAACATTAGCGCTAACGTCAAAACGACGAGACAAATCTCGCTTAGGAGGTTGAAGACCTGCGTCACGCTTGCTGGACTGACGAACCGCAAGCAAAGGATCTTTACGAACCTGGTCATGATCATAAACTTCCATTAAGGATGAAAGTTTCAACTGCATGTCTTGTAAGACACTCCACTTAGGGTCAACGGGAGTCGAAACGGGCCGTGACGTCGGCAACGTCTGTGCATGCAAGTCATCGCACCGAACGAGACCCTCGGACTCAGCGTCATGTTTACGCTTAACAGGAGAACAGCCATCCGATGACTGAATACGGTCAGAGCTGTCCCAATGACTATAGCCAGGACGCTGGACTTGTCCTGAAGGGACTGACTTGCATTTCAAAGGTCTTGAAACCTTACACCAAGGCTTCTTATGAGACGAATCATCGGAAGACGAGGAGAATTTTGTTTCTCCCGTCTTATGGTAAGGACGCGCTTGAAGAGCAACGTCTGATACCTTTGAGGGAACGTCTGTAATTGGTTTACACCTCTCACTCCCTTAAGTCCTACGACATTCCTTCTTCCTGGTGCAGGGGAGCTTGAAAGAGGTCTCGGATTAGGCAAGTGACAAGCACGAACAGACGAACCCTCTGTCAAAACACTAAACACATTTGAAGCACTTTCCACTTTACCACTTTGGCCCTTTAAAATTTTAACGTCGGACATAAGCTGGTTCCTGTCCGAGGCCAAGGATTCGACCTTTTCACCCAACGCTTGAATGGCCAATAACATCTCACGCATAGAAGGTTCATTAGTGCCAATAGGGGGTTCTGAAACTACCACTACAGGAGAAGGATTAGGTTCAGGGGCATGGAAAGAGGAAAAATCTATAGATCTAGAGGAGCTTCTTCTCACCCTATCTCTTTCGAGTTTCCGAGTATATTTCTCATACTTCAACCACTCGAATTCTGATAAAACAACACATTCCTCACATCGATCCCCTAATTGACAAGATTTACCAAGGCAATTAGCACAAACAGTATGAGGATCGAGGGAAGCTTTCGGAAGACGTTTATTACAGTCTTTCGCACATTTACGATAGACAGGAGAAGGGTCAGTCATTATGAAAATCTCAAAGAAAATCCAAAAGAAAGCCAAGTTCAGCAACAATAATCAAAAAAGGGTTTCAAGAGTTTTATCGAAGAAAACCAACACAGCGAAAGCAATAAAACCAAAAACAAGTACTTCACCAATCGGTAGAAACTTGAGGTTAAGCGCGAGCGGAACTAATGCTGTCACTACCACCGACAGAGAAGAACTGGTTTGGTTGAGAAGTATATGCAGTATCTGGCCGATAGTCGGCGCTGGTGGGCACACCCGACAACCTTCATGGCGATCGCTCGCGAGTTTTTGGAATCTGTCGACCGTCGGAGACGTAAGCTATTTATATATTCACCGGCTAAGTTTAATATTTAAAAAAAGAAGACAAAGAAGAAATGTCCCTGGACCTTTCTAGAACCTTCCCCCCTACCGGCGAGCACGCTGTTCTGCGCTTGCGGGGGGAGGGAATGTGGCGATGGCGACCTTGCCGCGCGTTGTCCTGCAGCCTTGCGCGTGGGAGGGTATTGACGATCGTGCTGGCGCTCGCGCAATGGGGAATACCAGGGGTCGCGCGCGGGAGACTGCTGGCGCGGGCGACTGCTGGCGCGGGCGCGCGCGGGAGACTGCTGATGTGCGCGCGCGGGAGACTGCTGATGTGCGCGCGCGGGAGACTGCTGATGTGCGCGCGCGGGAGACTGCTGATGTGCGCGCGCGGGAGACTGCTGATGTGCGCGCGCGGGAGACTGCTGATGTGCGCGCGCGGGAGACTGCTGATGTGCGCGCGCAGGAGACTGCTGATGCCCGCGCGTAAACGAGCGATGACGCGTAGGAGCGTGCGCAGGAGACATTGGAGAGTGCGCGGAAGCAGATTGCGTGCTCGCGGGCGTGAGGCTGAATGTTCGCGCGCTCGCAGGATCAGGATGGAGAGCCCGTGGGCTCTAGAAGTCGTTGGGCGCGCGCAGGAGAGATATCTCTTGTTGCGCAGGCGCGCAGCTGGAACCTACGTACGTTGGCGGGCCTCTTTTGGGCGCACATCAGGCTGGCGATGCATCACTGCTGTGGGAGATAGGCGTGGGCACGCAGGGCGCGCGCATCCTCGTGGGTGCGTGTAGGCGACTGCGCGCTGGCGAGGGATGGCGCGCATGTGAAAGCAGACGGCGCGTTGGCGAGCGCTGGCGCGTTGCGTTGGCAAACGCTGGCGAGTAGGGGAATCTTAAACTTCCCTACAGCACCCAGATTCGAAGATCGTGGGCACGCAGGTGAGCACTGGCGCGCAGGAGAGCGCTGGCACGTTGGTGAGTGTTGTCGCGCAGGAGAACGTTGGCGCGCAGTAGGTTGAAGGCGCGCAGTGGTGCGCTGGCGAGCAGGTGAGCGCTACCGCGCTTTACCAGGAACCTCGGCAGCAGGTGAGCACTGGCGCGCTTTATCAGGAACCTCGGCAGCAGGTGTGCACTGGTGCGCAGGTGAGCGCCGGCGCTATATCAGCAACGGCAGCAGCAGGAGAGCGCTAACACGCTATCTCCATTTCCTCAATGAAGTCAGGAGAACATTGGTGCGCATGCTTGGCATGGCGCGTAAGGGACGTGTGCGCTAATTGGCGCGTACGCCGTTGTTGCCCCGAAGGGAACGGGGCCTGTTTTATAAAAACAAGTTTAGTTGGCGCCCAAGACGCATCAGCAGCCAGGAACGGTGACGGCAGGTCAGCAGGTCTGACGGATGGATGGTCGGCATGCCCTTTGTAAGGACGACCTTCCACCGAAGGCGATCGCGAACGATCCGCAGAGAGGTCCAGGGTTGTAGCAGGAACAGTCGGAGATCGATGACAAGGCTCCTCTGTGGCGGACTGCACTGATGATGATGAACCGAAGAGGCGCCTCCTCACCGACTTATAAGGTGAAGGAAGGCCTCTCTGGCGAAGAGGAAGGTGAGCCTTGCGACATATGCACCCTCTGGGGGCCGTTGGGTCAGCAAGCTGACCATCAGCAGTCCTCCGAAGAGGAGTCTCTGTGAGTGAACTCCCCCGAGGGAGAGAATCACTGGCAGGAGAGACTGTTGGACTTAGTTCCACCCTCGTAGGTTGAGCAGGAACGGGAGAAACTAAGCCTTCAGCTACTGCGGGTTGAGAAGTTGCAGAGGTATTAGGAGATACCGCATTGGATACCTCTGACAGCACAACGTCGACAATAGACAGAGGATCAACCTCTGCCAAAGTCGGCGATTGCTTGACAGTGGCACCCAACCAGATGATGTCAAACAAGGCTTCCTTGGAGGGCGAACCCTCGAGCCCCAAGGAAGACCAAAGCTGGAATAAATCAGTTACATTAACATTTAAATCCTCCCCCAGGGAAAGAGGTGGAGCTGCCTCGCTAGGGGAGGCAACGCCATCTCTCGAACCACGAGATCGGGAAACACAACCACAGTCTACGCTACCACTCGACGGTCTCTCGAAAGAAACCAATCGAGTGGGAGCTTCGGAGGAGGTTTGGGCAACGGAAGAAGAGCCCTTGGGATTTTCTCCTTTCAAAGAAAACTTCGAAGGAGAAATATCCCGCCTGGACTTCTTTTCCCTTCACCGAGAAAACCTCTCCCACTGGGAGGTAGACCACTCCCTACACTCACCACACTTATTACTACTATCACACCGTTGGCCCCTACAGTAAGGACAAAGGGTGTGAGTGTCCGTCTCGACCGCCGACATAAATGTACCACAAGGGTGGTCGGGTAATCCAGGACATTTGTGCATGTTCGCAGAGGCCAACTTCACACTCAAACCTGTAGGAGAGAAAGCAAAAAGACATTAATGGCTGTCAGAGAGGCGAGGGTGAGAGCGGACACATCCGACTACCCCCCGAGCCGAGAGCAAAGTGAGCTCAAGCACGTCAGCTTGGGGTAGTAAACCCTCGTTAAAATTTAATGGGTCGTCATTTCAGCTACGCCGAAAGTAATAACCCCTATTAAATAGCGTGGTTTGTATGTCAGTTACAAAACAAACACCTTTTCACTAAACAAAAACAATAAGGTGGAATACCCAGAGATTTGGGCAAAAGGTAAGTCAAGAATGAACTGGGCACCACCCCTTGATTTTATACTGGGCAAGGGGACCCAGCTACAACCTTAGAATTTCTCATCTTTTCTCGAATTTACCGTCCCTCTCTTGGATGTGCTAGGTAAAGTATTTTAAATAAAGAGGAACCGCCTGCTTTTTTTTTTTTTTCTTTTTGGCAGGGTGTTTCTTTATTTCAAGTTATTCGTACATTATAAACATTAGGAGAGGAAGTAAAAATAATGACATGACAAAATCGAAGATAATTATTATTTTTCCTTACGATACAAACCTTTAGCTATTTATAAGGAAGATAAGAGGGAAGTAATATTCTAGTTGGGTCCCCTTACCCAGTATAAAATCAAGGGGTGGTGCCCAGTGCCCAGTTCATTCTTGATTGTTTACCTTTTACCCAGATTTATGATTATTCCACTGTTTTATCTTTTTGTGTAGTGAACATTGGAGTGTGGTCGGCATTCGGACACTAGGCGGTCTGCGTGCTATATCTGGCCACAGTCTGCAAACCCCTGCAACACCGATATGCTGGAGAGCGGGGACACGCTGGGGAGCACTGACGGGCTGGAGAGCACTGGTACGCAGGAGAGAGCTGCTGCGCTGGCGAGATCTGGCGTGCTGAAGAACACTGGAGAGCTGGAGGTTGCTGGCATGCAGGAGAGTGCCGGAGACCGCTGACACGTAGGAGAGTGCTGGCGAGCTGGAGAGCACTGAGGTTCTGGTGAGTGCTGTCGTATTGGCGAGCGCTGGCATGCTGGCGAGCTGGCAAACGCTGATGCGCTGGAGAAAGTGGACCTGCTGAGGAGCACTGACATGCTGGAAAGCGCCAACGCGCTGGAGAGTCCTGGTGTGCAGGACAGTCCTGGTGTGCAGGACAGTGCTGGAGAGCGCTGGCAAGCTGGAAAGCGCTGGCAAGCAGGAGAGCGCAGGCAAGCTGGAAAGCGCTGGCAAGCAGGAGAGCGCAGGCAAGCTGGAGAGCGCTAGCGAGCTACAGAGTGCTGACTTGCTCGTGAGTGCTGTCGCACTGGCGAGCGTTGGCGTGCTGGCGAGAGCTGACGTTTTGATGAGTGCTGTCCTATTTGTGAGCGCTAGCATGCTGGCAAGCTTGAAAACACTGATGTGCTGGAGATTGGACGCGCTAAGGAGCGCTGACACGCTGGAGAGCACTGGCGCACAGGACAGTGCAGGTTAGCTGGAGAGCGCTGGCAAGCAGGAGAGCGCAGGCAAGTTGGAGAGCGTTGGCGCGCAAGAGACAACTAGTGAGCAACAGAGCACTGACGTGCTGGTGAGTGCTATCGTGCTGGAGAGAGCTGACGCGCTAGCACGCTGGAGAGCACTGGTGCGCAAGAGAGTACTGGCACGCTGGAGAGCGCTGGTGCGCAAGAGAGCACTCACGAGCAAAAGAGTACTAGATCAAAGCTGGCAAGTGATCAGGAGAGTGCTGCCGGGCTGGAGAAAGCTGGCGCTCAGGAGAGTACTGGCAAGTTAGAGAGCACCGACGCGCAGGAGAGTGCTGCAGAGCTGGGAGTGCTAGTGTGCATGAGAGTGCTGACGAGCTAAAGAGCGCTGGTGAACAAGATAGCGCAAGCAAGCAGGAGAGCCCTGATGTACTGGTAAGTGCTGTGGTATTGGCGAGCGCTAGAGAGCTGGCTAACACTAATATGCTGGGGAGCGATAACGCGTTGGAGAGCACTGCTGATCCAGAGGGTGCTAGAGCGCAGGAGAGTGCTGCCGAGTCGGAGAGAGCTGGCGCGAAGGAGAGTGCTGGCCAGCAGGAGAATGGCGGCAGGCAGGAGAGCACTGGCGAGGTGGAAAGCGCTGGAGCGCAGGAGAGTGCTGCCAAGTCGGAGAGAACTGGCGCGAAGGAGAGTGCTGTCCAGCAGGAGAATGGCGGCAGGCAGGAGAGCACTGGCGAGGTGGAAAGCGCTGGAGCGCAGGAGAGTGCTGCCGAGTCGGAGAGAGCTGGCGCGAAGGAGAGTGCTGGCCAGCAGGAGAATGGCGGCAGGCAGGAGAGCACTGGCGAGGTGGAAAGCGCTGGAGCGCAGGAGAGTGCTGCCGAGTCGGAGAGAGCTGGCGCGAAGGAGAGTGCTGGCCAGCAGGAGAATGGCGGCAGGCAGGAGAGCACTGGCGAGGTGGAAAGCGCTGGAGCGCAGGAGAGTGCTGCCGAGTCGGAGAGAGCTGGCGCGAAGGAGAGTGCTGGCCAGCAGGAGAATGGCGGCAGGCAGGAGAGCACTGGCGAGGTGGAAAGCGCTGGAGCGCAGGAGAGTGCTGCCGAGTCGGAGAGAGCTGGCGCGAAGGAGAGTGCTGGCCAGCAGGAGAATGGCGGCAGGCAGGAGAGCACTGGCGAGGTGGAAAGCGCTGGAGCGCAGGAGAGTGCTGCCGAGTCGGAGAGAGCTGGCGCGAAGGAGAGTGCTGGCCAGCAGGAGAATGGCGGCAGGCAGGAGAGCACTGGCGAGGTGGAAAGCGCTGGAGCGCAGGAGAGTGCTGCCGAGTCGGAGAGAGCTGGCGCGAAGGAGAGTGCTGGCCAGCAGGAGAATGGAGGCAGGCAGGAGAGTGCTGGCCAGCAGGAGAATGGCGGCAGGCAGGAGAGCGCTGGCGAGGTTAAATGTGCTGGCGAGGTTTAAAGCGCTGGCACGCAGGAGAGTGCTGCCGAGACGGAAAGAGCTGGCACAAAGGAGAGTGCTGGCAAGCAGGAGAATAGTGGCAGGCACGAGAGCGCTGGCGAGGTGGAAAGCGCTGGCGCGCAGGAGAATACAGCCGAGACGGAGAGAGCTGGCGCGAAGGAGAGTGCTGGCAAGCAAGAGAATGGTGGAAGGCAGGAGAGCACTGACAAGGTGGAAAGCGCTGGCGCGCAGGAGAGTGCTGGCAAGCAGGAGAATGGTGGCAGGCAGGAGAGCGCTGGCGAGGTGGAAAGCGCTGAAAGCAGGAGAGTACTGGCAAACTGGATAGCTCTGCCATGCACAAGAGCGCTGGAAAGCTGGAGAGAACTGGCGCACAAGAATGTTGGCAAGCTGGAGAGCACTGCCACGCAGGAGAACACTGGTGGGCTGGGGAGCGCTGATGAGCTGGCAAACACTGATGCACTGGACAGCATGGAAGCACTAGGGAGTGCGGACGCTCTAGAGAGTGTTGACGCGCTGGAGAGCACTGGTGTGCAAGAGAACACTACCAAGAAGGAGAGCACTAGCGCGCAGGAGAGTGCTGGAGAGCTGGAGAGCGCTGGCACACAGGAGAGTGCTGGTGAGCTGGAGAGCGCTGGCACGCAGGAGAGCCCTACCAAGATGGAGAGCACTGAAGCGCAGGAGAGTCATGCCGAGACAGAGAGCGCTGAAGCGCAAGAGAGTGCTGGCTCGCAGGAGACCCCTGGCGAGCTGGAGAGAGCCGACATCCTGGCGAGCTGGCAAACGCTGATGCGCTGGAGAGCATGGACGCGCTGGAGAGCACTGATGCGCAGTTAAGTACTGGGGCACTGGAGACCACTGGCACGTTAGACAGCGCTAGGGAGCTGGCGCGCAGGAGAGCACAGGCAAGCTGGAGGGAGCTGGCGCGTAGGTGAGCGCTGGGGAGCTGGAGAGTGCTGGCATGCAAAAGAACGCTGACACGCTGGAGAGAGAGCTGGCGTGCTGGAAAGCGCTGCCGAGCACTGGCGAGGGCTGGCGAACTGGAGAACGCTGACGTTCTAATGAGTGTTGTCGCGCTGGCGAGCCGGCAAACGCTGACGCGCTGAAGAGCATGGCCGCGCTGAGTAGCGCTGGCATGCTGGAGAACGCTGACGTGCTGGTGAGCTCGCAAATGCTGAGGCGATGGGGAGCATGAACCCACTGAGGAGCAATGACGCACTGGAGAGTGCTGACACGCTGGAGGGCACTGGAGCGCAGGAGAGTGCTAGCACGCTGGATAGCTGGAGAGAGCTGGCACGCAGGAAAGCTCTGGCCAGCTGGTGAGTGCTGGCGCGCAGGAGATTATTGGCGAGCTAGATGTGTGCTAGCGAGTACTGCCGTGCTGGCAAACACTGATGTGCTAGAATTCATGGACGCTCTGGGGAGCGCTGACGAGCTGGAGAGCGCTGACATGCTGGTGAGTGATGATGTGACAATCGCTGATGCGCTGCAGAGTGTGGACGAGCTGCAGAGAGCTGAGGCACTGGAGAGCGTTGGCATATAAGAGAGCACAGCCGAGCCAGAGAGTGCTGGCGCACAGGAGGACGCTGGAGAACTGGAAAGTTCTGGCGCGCAGGGGAGCACTGGTGAACTGCTGCTAAGGAAAGCGCTGATGCGGAGAGCACTGCTGAGTGGGAGAGCAATGGCGCATAATAGAGTGATGGCAAGCTGGAGAGCGCTGGCGTGCAAGAGAGTGCTGTCACCCTGGCGAGCGCTGGCATAGGCCGATGCGCTGGAGAGCGCTGGTAAAATGAAGAGCGCTGGCGCACAGGATAACGCTAGCGCGAAGGAGAGTGCTGGAGTGCTGGTGCGAAGGAGAGCACTGCTGAGCGTTAGAGAGCTGGGGGACGCAAGAAAGTACTAGCGAGCTGGATAGCGGTGATGAGCGAGAGATTGCTGATGAGTTGGAAAACGCTGGTGCACAGGAGAGCGCAGACGCACAATAAAGTGTTGTCGTCCTGGCGGGCGCTGGCAGGCTGGCATATGCTGATGCGCTGGAGAGCTCTGGCAAAATAAAGAGTGCTGGAGCGCAGGAGAGGGCTGGCACGCAGGTAAGCGGTCCCGAGACGGAGAGCGCCGGCGCATAAGAAGGTGCTGGTAATCACTGGTGTGGGGGAGTGCACTAGTGAGTTGGAGAGCGCTGGCAAACTGGAAAGCATTGTCATGCTAGTGAGTGCTGCCATGCTGGCAAGCTAGCAAACGCATATAAGCTGGAGAGCGTAGATGTGCTGGGAAGAGATGATGCGCAAGAGATCGCTGGCGCAGAGAGGAGCGCTGCCAAGCTGGAGAGCGCTGGCGAAATGGAGAGCGCTGACATGCTAGTGAGTGCTGTCGAGCTCACAAACGCATATAAGATATTGAGTGTGGATGCGCTGGGAAGCGATGATGCGTTGGAGAGCGCTAATGCGCAGAAGATTACTGTCAAGCTGGAGAGAGCTGGCACGAAGGAGGGCTCTAACGCGCAGGAGATTACTGGCGAGCTGCAGAGAGCTGGCAACCTGGAGAGCGCTGGCGAGCTAGATAGCACTAACATGCTGGCGAGTGCTGTCGTGCTGACGAGCACTTGCAAGCTGGCAAGTTGGCAACAGTTCATGCACTGGGGATCGTGGACTCGGTGGAAAGCGCTGGCGCGCAGGAGAGCGCTAGCGAACAGGATAGCGCTGATGTGCTGGCGTGCTGGCAAGCGCTGGCGTGATGGCAAACGCTGATGCAGTGGTGAGCGCTACCGCGCTGGGGAGCGCTGGCACGTTGGAGAGTGCTGGATAGATGGCACTGGCACGCAGGAGAACACAGGCGAGCTGAAGAGCACTGACATTCTGGATAACGCTGTTGTGCTGGTGAGGGCTGGCGTGCTTGCAAAAGCTGATGCGCTGGAGAGCGTGGACGCACTGACATGCTGGAGAGCGTGGACGCACTGACATGCTGGAGAGCGCAAGACAGCGCTCAGGAGTTAGAGAGCACTGGCAAGCTGGAGGGTGCTAGTGAGGTACAAAATGCTGATGTGCTGGCGAGTTGGCAAGCACTGAGGTGCTGGAGAGCGTGGATGCGTTGGGGAGCATGGACGCACTGGAGAGCGTTGGCGTGCAGAAGATTACTAGCACGCTGGAGAGCGCTGGCCTGCAGGAGAGCTCTGACCAGCTGGCAAGTGCTGGCAAGCTGACATATGCTGATGCACTGGATAACGCTGACACACTGGTGAACTGGTGCAAAGGAGAGCACTGCCGAGTGATGTTACCCTGGCAAACACTGGCATATACTGATGCACTAGAAACCGCTGGCAAAATAAAGACCGCTGTCTCGCATGAGAGGCCTAGCATGCTGACGCGCAGAACGCTGGAGCAAACGTGAGCGCTGGGGTGTAAGAGAGTGCTAGCAAGCTGGATGGCGCTGACATGCAAGGGATCGCTGACAAGCTTGAAAGAGCTGGCGCGCAGGAGAACGCTGGAGTATGAGAGCAATTGCGAGCTGGGGAGTGCTGACGTGCACTCTATTACGCGCCATCGTGCTGGTGAGTTGGCAAACGCTGACTCACTGGAGAGCATAGACGCTCTGCGGAGCGCTGGCGCGCAAGTAAGCATTCCCGAGCTGGAGAGCACTGGCGCACAAGGTGCTGGCGAGCAGGAGAGCGCTAGTAAGCTGGAGAGCACTGGCTCGCAGGAGAACACCGGCGAACTGGAGAGCGCTGACTTGCTGGTGAATGCTGTCGTGCTGGCGAGCACTTTCACGCTGGCGAACACTTTTGTGCTGGCAAGCTGGCAAACACATATAAGCCGGAGAGCGTGGATGTGCTTGAGAGCGCTGACGTGCAGGAGATCACTGGCAAGCTGGAGAGACCTGGCGCGCAGAAGAACGCTGGCAAAATGGAGAGCGCTGACGTGCAGGAGAGACCTGGCGTGAAGAAGAGCTTGGGTGCAAGAGAGTGCTAGCAAGCTGGATGGCGCTGACGAGCAAGGGATCGCTGACAAGCTTGAAAACGCTGGCGCGCAAGAAAACGCAGGCCAACTAGAGAGCGCTGACTTGCTGGTGAGTGCTGTCGTGCTGGCAAACGCATATAAGCTGGAGAGCATGGATGTGCTTGACAGTGCCGACGTGCAGGAGAGCACTGCCGAGCTGGAGAGCGCTGGCGCGCAGGAAAACACTGGCGAAATGGAGAGCGCTGATGTGCTGGTGAGTGCTGTCATGCTGCTAAGCTGACAAACACATATGAGCTATTGAGCGTGGACGCGTTGGAGAGCGATGTCGCGTTGGAGAGCGATGACGCGTTGGAGAGCGATGACGCGTTGGAGAGTGCTAACACACAAGAGATTACTGCCGAGCTGAATAGCACTGGCACTCAGGAGAGCGCTGGCGAGCTGGAGAGTGCTGGCACGTAGGAGAGCACTGGCGAGCTAGAGAGTTCTGGAAAGCTGGAGAGCTGTAGAGAGCTTCCGGGAAGGAGAGCTTTGCCGAGCTTTAGAGCATTGGCACCAAGGAGAGTCCTGGAGAGCTGTAGAACGCTGCCGAGCTGGATAGCATTGGCACGCAGGAGAGTTCTAGCGAGCTGGAGAGCACTGGCGCAAAGGAGTCCTGGGAAGCTGGAGAGTGCTGGCGAGCTGGATATTACAGGCGCGTAGGAAAGCGCTGGCGCGCTGGAGAGTGCTGATGCGCTGGAGAGTGCTGGTGCGCTGGAGAGCGCTGGTGCGCAGGAGAGCGCTAACATGTTGGCAAGTGCTGTCGTGCTGATGAGCGCTTGCGTGCTGGCAAGCTGGCAAACGCTGATGCGCTAGAGATTGTGGACTCGCTGGAGAGCGCTGGCGCGCATGAGATAACTGGCAAACTGAATAACACTGACATGCTGGTGAGTGGTCGTGCTGAAGAGCTCTGGCACGCTGGCGTACTGACGAGCGCTGGCGTGCAGGAGAGCGCTGACACACAGGAGAGCGTTGGAAAGCGCTGACGAGCTGGTGTGTGCTATCATGCTAGCGAGCTGGCAAACGCTAATGCGCTGGAAAGCAAGGACGCGCTGGGGAGCTCTGACATGCTGGAGAGTGCTGACGCGCTGTTGACCCCTAGTGCGCTGGAGCGGCCGGAAAGTGCTGTCGTGCCGGCGAGTGCTGGCTGGCACGCACCTGGAGCACAAACTGGTCAATGTTTAGAAGGTACACACGCGCACGGAGAGTGCTGCACAGAAACCTATGGCACTGGAGAACGACGCGTTGGCAGTTGCAGAAGCGTCGGTGGCTAGTGCACACAAGGAAGGCACGTAACTGGATGAAGCGCAGGCGAGTGACGCAAGGTCACATGGCGAGCAGGAAGGCGCAGATCTGAAGGAGTCAGGAACGGACACGGCAAGTCAGGACGACAAAAAGAAGCATAAGATTGGAGCGTAGGAACAGGAACAGGGATGTGCCATTTGGAAGGCCGAACATCTACCCTAAGGGATCGAGCACGATCCACAAGAGCATCCAAGGCCGAAGTCAGAGGACAAGCAGCAGCATCGTCAGAGGAAGGTCCAGGAACAGGTGAAGGTTGAGGGCCACAAGACGAGATACGAGAACGCTCCTCTGCAGAAGACGCCTGTGTAGATAAAGCTGAAGAGCCAATGAGGTGCCTTTTCACCAAAGGTGAAGACACACATCTAAGACGAAGAGGAGGGCAAGCCCTACGGGGACAATGACGCCCTCTTGGGGCCGGTGGATCAGCAAGCTGACCATTAGTAGCACCAGTCCTCCAAAGAGGAGTCCCTATGAGTGAACTCCCCCTAGGGGAAGAAGCACTCACAGAAGAGTCGGACGAAGGACCTTGCTTTCAAAGGGGAGAAAGCGCAGTCTAAAGCAACAGCGGAAGAGTAGGAAGGGGCAGAGGTGGAAGAGTAGGAAGGGGCAGAGGTGGAAGAGTAGGAAGGGGCAGAAGCGTCGGCAGGATGGGCAGCGGACAACGTCCCTGATACAACGTCGACGCAAGCAAGAGGATCTACCTCTTACGTCGTCGAGGGCTGTACACTATCACCACGGCGAAAAAGTTGCAGCAAGTTATCCTTGGAGGGTAGACCCGGTAACCCCAAGGATGACCACACCTATAAAAGGTGAGTAAGAGTCATGGACACCCCCCGGAGATAGGCAGGGCTGCTTATCTAAGGGGAGGTGACACCGTCCTCGAGGACCAAGGTTAACCAGGCGTTAAAGGGCCTGCACTACCACTCGATGGTCTCTCGCAAGAATCCGAACCTGCAAGAGCTTTGGAGGAAGGTCGGGAAGCAGGAGAAGAAGCCTTAGGTTTTTCTGTGTCAAAGAAGCCTTCGAAGGAGAAGAATCCCGCCTTCAAGTCCAGGCAGGTACACATGGTCAGCAGAAGTCAACACACACAAACTGAAAAGAAAGAGCCAAAGCACAAAAAGCATTAATGGCAGTCCAAATATTGGTGCGAATGAAGAGCGGCAACACCCGTTCATCATCCGAGCCAAAAGCAAAGTGAGCTAAATCACAGGTGTGTGGGTGGGAGCTGTAGCAAGCTAACCCCCTAACCCCCAATAACTAGGGGAATGGGTAGTTAATCCTCGCTAAAATTTAATGGCTCGTCCTTTCAGCTTCGTCGAAAGTAATACCCCTAATAAATAGCGTAGAATTGTATTCCAGTTACGGAAAAAATTTTATTCTAATTGTTCATTACTTCTCTTGTAGTATATTTACAGTACTGTAATTGCTTTCCTCACTGGGCTGTTCTCATAATTTATATAAAAAGTGCTATTCTATGGTTGCTACTGTTTTTAAAATACTTTACAGGTAATTGTTCTTTTCTTTTCTTGTAGATTATTTTCTTATTTCCTTTCCTCAATGCGCTATTTTTCCCTGCCGGGGTCCTTGAGCTTAAAGCATCCTGCTTTTCCAACAAGGGCTACAGCTTAGCTTGTAATAATAATAATAATAATAATAACAATAATAATATTAATAATAATAAAAACAATAATAACAATGATAATGAAAATAATAACAACAATAATGATGATATTCATGTTGATGATGATGATGATAATAATAATAATAATGGGGTCCTATGAAAACTTGCGGTCAGGTCGTTAATTCATCATATTTCTGACCTATCAAATAACTGTCAATATTAACAACAATATGGCAAGGAAATTTTTGCTACGAAGGACGGCATTGGCCAGTATGTATTTCGTACTGAACGGGTATACTATACAGTACTGAATAGGAGCGGGCAGAGTAGGTATATATCAGCTGTATATTAGGTTAGGTGGACATAGCCTACATTAGGATAAGGCAGGAGCCTTTGTAGTATATTGGGACAGACTGGGAGTAACATTAAAGGGTGTATGTATGATAGCGGCCAACTGTATGCATGATGACAGCCGACTAAGAATATGGCACTGTTAGGGGGGGGGTGACAAAGGAGGGCTAACATAAAGTAAGTAGGTAAGGACACGGCTTGTAGGTTAGGTTAGGGGGGGGGAGTTCACGTTAGTTAGTGTTCATTTTTAATGCATGCTGGGGGGGGGAGGACTGGCCGCTAATATGAAAAGGCTCTAATATTTTAAATAGATATTTTAAAAATGGAAACAAAACTAAAAACATCACCTAACCTAACAAAGGAGCTGTATCCTTCCCTACCAGGGGGGGAGGGGGGTAGACCCCATTACACTACCGTAACTTTACCCTACCCTAAGACAAAGTCTCAACTCTGTGCTTGCTTCGAAACTGGATTCACTCCTGGCAAGGTAATACTGAATTGTATTTAGCAAATTCAGGTACATTCTGGACTACCTCGTCTGACTACATTGGAACCCACCGCTACATTTCCTCGTTGTTCTCTCCACAACACTGAAATTCCTCGTTGTTCTCTCCACAACACTGAAATTCCTCGTTGCTCTCTCCACAACACTGTGATTGTGGGCATACTACTAGAAGAAGAGAGGAAGGTGCTGCATTTCTAATATGCTGCTATGCTGTGAAAAGGGATGTCAGTTTATATATAACAAAACAACAATTAAGATAATGGGAGACGAGGTAAAAGAAAACGATTAATCTTCGACAACAAAGTGGATTTTCCAAAATATTCGATACTATCGCGATTATATTCCTAACGCAATGCATTTCAATTAATTATAGATCATCATACCACTTTCTTACCTGTCTATATTTTTTCGTGGAACCTCTTCAGTTCGGTTCGAGAGTTAAAGTACTTTTCAAATCAATTCTCATTAGTTCACTAGTATATGTTGGAGCCGACTCTCTCTTGATCCAGCGACGGGTTCCAGACTTCAACTCTTGACCATCGAAACAATAGAACGATCATATGATCGTTCTTAATTCAAAGAAAACGGTAAAAAGGTAATAATACATTAGTATTGCTCAAAATAGCAAGCCAGGGAGGGATATTGATCTAGAATTTACATTAAATTCTTACTGTGGTGTTTGTATTTATGCATGACCTTGGCTTCAGTAAATAAAATCTATAACAACTGGACTATAACCAAAAGAAATAATACACCGATCGAGAAGAGAAAAGCGGCTATATACAAATAAAAAGCCAGACTATTATTTCCAACAATAATGCCCAAAACTAAACATAATAATATGAACAAAATGGATAGGAACATCAAAAATTGCATAGACAAACACCAGCAATATACAATAAAGAGCAAAACAATCAGCCGCTAGTTAAAGTATCCTACCAATAGAACACACACACACACACACACACACACACACACACACACACAAGGAAACTAAAGGACTTCTAAGAGAAAGTCTATGAGGCAAGTTAATTCATCAAGGACAGGCACAATATATATAGTCAAAACGGAAACTTACTAAAAAAGTTCAATAATACACAACGCGAACAGGTGTTTTTTACTGGTGGTCTTCTTCAATTATTATTAATCAGTAAAGTAAACACAGATCCCTTGAACTAGGAACCACCCAAATTTAAATCTATTAATATAAGTTCTTCATTATTCTTACACGAGTCTCAAGTAACAATTGAACCTTTACAAAGTTAATTCTAACAGAGTCACGCAAGGCAAGGGGGAAGGGGTACAAATATTGATTACATGAGCGGTATTACTTTATTTACTTACTCTAAAGGCACAGCAGAATGCTTTTAAAGAACTGGTTTGTGCTATAGAACAACATCCCAATTTTGTCATTTTTTTCTGAGAACCTTCTCATGTTGGTATTAAGTTAAATGAAGTTTCTGATAAACTTGCTAAGGACGCCACCAATAAAGAGTAGCCTACTGTGAGTCTAAACAGAGTTAAGAAAGGAATGAGGCTTAAGAGAGGTGTATGGGAGAAGGAGGAGATTCAAAGAATCATAAACAATGCAAGTGAAAGTCTGATGCACTATTTGATTGTATCTGAAAATACAAATGTTATATGTAATAAGGCGAATCACATAAACATACACTACAACATTATACATTGGAATGTAGTCATTTATTAGAATTAAGAAGTGATAGTTTTAATAATCAGATATGTTATTTTCTAAGTAATGAAGCTTGAACCAAAATTGTAAAAAAAAAAAAAAAAGGGGGTTTCTTAACTTTTACTGGAATAAATAATGTAGGCATTGCTTGGTTTCTTTGTATGATACTATTTGTATATTATGTATGTATATTTTAACTATATTCGTTAACGGGTTTATTAGCCTGTTAATGCGTCCCATTTTATGTTAATTTTTCCTGCAAATAAATAATTTCAGTTTGAAATTTGTACTCTCTACAGGACCTCCACAGTCATTTTATAATGTTCATTCGGGAGAATTTAACATCTTATAATATGTACTGTTCCTTTACGATGGCAGCTACTGGAATATATATATATATATATATATATATATATATATATATATATATATATATATATATATATATATATATATATCACTCACTCACTAAATCCCGTCCGGAATTCTCCGGATTGGGTCCTGCATCTGATATCTCCATTCTCTCCACAGACTCCTATCCAATGCCATCTGTGCCAGCTGCTGAAATGTCTCGCCTCTATTTACTTTCTTGAAGGTTTTCACTCATGTATCTCTTGGTCGTCCTCTCGGTCTATTTCCGGCCACTTGACCATGAAGCACTATCTTTGGCCATCTGTCCTGTTCCATCCTCTGTACATGCCCAAACCATCTCCTCTGAATATCTTCCACTCTAATCAGAATTGTGTCCTCAACACCAGCCATTTCTCTCACTCTCTCGTTCGTAATTCTGTCCTCCCATCTTACACCACAGATTCTTCTCAGACATTTCATTTCAAAGGCTAATAACTTTTTCTCTTCTCTCTTCTTCAGTATCCAGCATTCAGCACCGTATATCACTGTGGGGATTACTATTGCTCTTAATAGCCTAATTTTCAACTTAATGGATATATTTCTATCTTTCCAGATTCTTCTTAGCCTTCCAAATGCTTTCTGGCCACTTGAGATTCGGTCTTGAATTGTTCTTTCCATCTTTCCATCTGCTGTGAAAAACACTCCCAAATATTTAAACTCATTGACTTGTTCCACTTCTCCCTCTGATAGCTGTATTTCTAAGGCCTCTCTCTGGCGTCCAATTTTCATACTTTTGGTTTTCTCTCTATTTATCACTAATTCATACCTACTGCACTGCTCCTCCACCATTCTCAACACTCTCTGAAGTTCCTCCTTAGTTTCTGCTAAAAGCACTATGTCATTTGCATACCTCATGTTAGATATTTTTGTCCCTCCTATATCTATATCTATCTATCTATCTATCTATCTATCTATATATATATATATATATATATATATATATATATATATATATATATATATATATATATATATATATGTGTGTGTGTGTGTGTGTGTGTGTGTGTATGTATGTATGTATGTGCGTGTGTACACACACATCTATATGGACTACCATTCAACCATTAAAATTTGTTTCCGTTAAGCTTTCGAATACCTAAAAGGCTACTTAGTTGGTAGAAATTACTATATACAAATTGGAAACCCTTATTCATCCTATGAACTCTTAAACAGAGGGGTACTCCAGGGGAGTGTACTTGGCCCAATCTTATTCTGCATCTATACTATTGGTCTATCGAAAATACTACAAAGGCAGAGCGTGAAGTTTAAACTATTCGCAGATGACACACAATTTTACTTCTCCATAAATGATTTACATGACACTACTGAAACTCTAAACCGAATCCTTGATAGTGTTAGAGAATGGATGACATTTAAACAACTAAAATTAAGTGAGAACAAAACTGAATTCATGGTGGTGGACAAGAGAAACAGCGTGAGAAACTTAGGTGATATTCAAATGATATCTAGGAAAGTTCGAGATCTTGGTGTATCTCTTGACTGTGACCTGTCTCTAAATGGCTAAATAATTAATGTGATAAAAAGTGCTGGATATCATCTAAGAAATATTGCGTTTATAAAAAAGTACCTGGACGAAAATTCTGTTAAGAAACTTATGATAAACTGTGTTATTACCAGGATTAACTAATGCAATTTACCAAAAGTCCAACTTAAGAAATTAAAAAGCATAAACAGAGAAGCAAAACTGATAAAAGGTGTCCCGCCTAGAGAAAGGATCACTCCTAAACTAATTGATTTACACTGGCTGCCGATTAAAGCGAAAATTGAATTTAAAATATGTATAATAACCCATAAAGTTATCAGAACCGGTCGTCCAAAATACTTAAGAGAATTGCTACACATTGTGCAGCCAACAAATCCGGAAAAGTAGCCATCAAAGTAAGTATTTCTTATCATTAAAAGTATTACCTATATTAATTACTAGGTTATTAGATTATTTTTATGATGTTTCGTAACTTTTATAAATATGGGTGTATATTTAACAATATGCCTCTCTCTCTCTCTCTCTCTCTCTCTCTCTCTCTCTCTCTCTCTCTCTCTCTCTCTCTCTCTCTCTCTCTCTCTCTCTCTCTCTTCTGATGTACTGTATGTAACTGCCAATATGTAACTTTGTTTGACGTCTTTGGGCGTGATAAATTTATTAAATCTCTCTCTCTCTCTCTCTCTCTCTCTCTCTCTCTCTCTCTCTCTCTCATCGAAGTATGTCATGAAACGATTTCTTTGAAAAAATGTCGAATCAAAACATTAGAATTTCACTGTCAGACGCACGACCAACTTCATCATCTAGTACGGGGTGTTCGATGTCGAATGGCCGTTGGCCGTGGCCCTCTGCACAAAACTTCTCCATTCATTACGATCTTGAGCCTTCCTTTCCAACTCCACCATCGTTAGCCCGCACATCTCCATGATATTGTCACTCAATCTAGTTTTAGGCCTTCCTCTCGTTCTTGTACCATAGACTGATCCAATTAGTAGCGTTCTTTCCAGAGTATTGTGTTCCCGAACCTGGTGTCCAATAAAAGTTAGTTTTCTTTCATCCAAAATGTCAAGTAATCTTTTTTCGATATTGATCTTTTGTAGAACTTCCATGTTAGTCTTTTTCTCAATCCAGCTTATCCTAAGGACTCTTCTGTAACACCATAGTTCAAAACTTTCAAATCTTTTCCGATCTGTAGCTTTTAAAACCCAACATTCTGAGCCGTATGATGGATGGGGAAAACAAGTGATTTGAGAAGCCGCTTCTTTGTGTTTAGAGTGATATGTCTGTCTTTACACACATTGCATTCTTTGCAATACCAATTCTTCTTTTGATCTCTTGGGAGTCGTCTCCATTATTGGTGAAAGTTTCTCCGAGGTAAGTATATTCAGTGACATTATCTAGGGCAACTCCGTCTAGTAGGATTTCTTGATCTGACGGAGCTTTTTGACACTTCATGACCTTTGTTTTCTTAGCATTTAGGTACAGTCCCACTTTTTCACTCTCAGCTTTTACTTTTGATACTAATGTTTGGAGGTCCTCCATACTTCCAGCGATTAAAACCACATCGTCGGCATATCTTAAATTAGTGATCTTTTGTCCTCCGACAGTTATGCCTCCTTCGTAGTCTTCAAGCGCATTTCTCATTATGGTTTCCGATTAGATGTTAAAGAGGTGGGGAGAAACAATGCATCCTTGTCTGGCACCTTGTCCGATGTTAAACCAATCTGTTAGGCCATAAGATGTTCACACTGCTGCTTTCTGTTGATTGTACAGTGCTTTCAGAAGTGAGATGACATGAGGTGGAAAACCCATAGAGTACATGTCGTTCCATAAGATGTCATGTGCAACTGTATCAAAGGCTTTAGTGTAGTCAATAAAACAAAGGAATACGTCGATTCCTCGTTCTCTGTTTTTTTTTTTTCAAGGATCATCTTGAGATTCATGATTTGGTCTCTGGTGCCTTTCCCAGGACGGAATTCTGCTTGTTCGTCAGCGATTTCTTCGTTCAGTTTGTTTGCCATTCTCTTAGCCATGATTTTCAAAAGAATTTTGCTACTGTGACTAATGAGGGAGATTGTCCTATTATTGCTGCATTTGAGGGTGTCACCTTTCTTAGGGATGGGGACAAAGACTGACTCCCCCCAATCGTCTGGCCATTTGTTTTCGATCCAGAGTATTAACTTTTAAAATCTGTATTAACAATATATTAGATTTTAAAGATACGATGAAATGAATACAGCTATGTATAGTATACATTTTAAACCTAAATAGATACAATTTTGTTTTACGTAGATATTCGTATACCAAATGTGAATATGTACGACATTTTTTCCCATTCTTAAGCAATGTCATTCATCTAAATGTCCACTATGGTTAAATTACCTTATGAGGATGTCTTATATCAAAGAAATTTTGCTTTTATTTCCAACTAACGTAAGTTTATATCAACAATGAATCTGTGCTTTTTTGTTTATATTTAAATGTATTTTTTTAATATAGGGGTGAATGTAGTTAGAAAGAGCGTAATATATCTTATTATCAAATAAACTCATTATGAGCAAAATTTCTAGCTTAAATACGATAATATAAAGCCAGTTTTACAATATACTAATTATAATTCAGTATTAGAACGCAGCAAAATACAGCACCTTCGAAGCTTCTTCTAGTAGTATGCCCACAATCACAGTGTTGTGGAGAGAGCAACGAAGAATTTCAGTGTTGTGGAGAGAACAACGAGGAAATGTAGCGGTGGGTGCCAATGTAGTTAGACGATGATGTCCAGAATGTACCTGAATTTGCTAAATACAATTCAGTACTACCTTGCCAGGAGTGAATCCAGTTGGGAAGCAAGCACAGAGTTGAGACTTTGTCTTAGGGTAGGGTAAAGTTACGGTAGTGTAATGGGGTCTACCCCCCTCCCCCCCTGGTAGGGAAGGATACAGCTCCTTTGTTAGGTTAGGTGATGTTTTTAGTTTTGTTTCCATTTTTAAAATATCTATTTAAAATATTAGAGCCTTTTCATATTAGCGGTCAGTTCCTCTCCCCGCATGCATTGAAATTGAACACCAACTAACGTAAACTTCTCCCCCCCCCCCCCTTTACGTAACCTACAAGCCGTGTCCTTACCTACTTTATGTTAGCCCCCTCTAAACCCCCCCCCCCATCAGTGCCATATTCTTAGTTGGCCGTCATCATATATACAGTTGGCCGCTATCATACATACACCCCGAAATATTACTCCCAGTCTGTCCCAACATACTACAAAGGCTCCTGCCTTAGCCTAATGTAGGCTATGTCCACCTAACCTAACATACAGCTGATATATACCTACTCTGCCCTTTCCTATACAGTACTGTATACCCGTTCAGTACAGAGTACATCCTGGCCAATGCCCGTCCTTCGTAGCAAATGTTGTAATAGGTCAGGAATAGGATGAATTAACGACCTGTTTGCAAGTCTACGTAGGACCCCATTATTATTATTATTATTTTT
Organism: Palaemon carinicauda; assembly: GCF_036898095.1. NCBI lineage: Eukaryota > Metazoa > Arthropoda > Malacostraca > Decapoda > Palaemonidae > Palaemon > Palaemon carinicauda. Next base: position 94,486,470 of record NC_090749.1, on the reverse strand, counting down.
TAAATATTAAACTTAGCCGGTGAATATATAAATAGCTGACGTCTCCGACGGCCCGACAGATTCCAAAAACTCGCGAGCGATCGCCATGAAGGTTGCGGGTGTGCCCACCAGCGCCGACTATCGGCCAGATACCGCATATACTTCTCAACCACTCCAGTTCTTCTCTGTCGGTGTCACCGACAACATTGGTTCCGCTCGCTTTAAACCTCGAGTTTTCTACCGAATTGGTGAAGTACTTTGTTTTGGTTGTTTTATTGGCTTTCGCTGTGTTGGTGTGTTTCTTCAATAAAACTCTTGAAACCCTTTTTTGCTTGTGTTTTTTGTTGATGAACTTGGCTTTACTTTGGATTTTCTCTGGTTGTTCATAATGGCTGACCCTTCTCCTGTATATCGCAAGTGTGCGAGAGATTGTAACAAACGTCTTCCAAAGGCCTCTATCGACCCTCATACTGTTTGTTCTAATTGCCCGGGTAAATCCTGCCAATTAGGAGATCGGTGTGAGGAGTGCGTGGTCTTGTCGGAATTCGAGTGGCTAGAGTATGAAAAGTATCCTCGTAAGCTCGAAAGAGATAGGGTGAGGAGAAGTTCGTCTAGATCTTTGGAATTTTCCTCCTCCCATGCCCCTGAACCTAATCCTTCCCCTGTAGTGGTAGTTCCTGAACCCCCTATTAGCACTCATGAACCTTCAATGCGCGATATGTTTTTAGCTATTCAAGCATTAGGTGAAAAGGTTGAATCCTTAGCCTCGGACATGAACTAGCTTATGTCCGATGTTAAGTTGTTAAAGTGGTAAAGCAGAAAATCTAAGTGGCAAAGTGGAAAGTGCGCAAAATGTGTTTAGTGTTGCGACCGAGGGTTCGTCTGTTCGTGCTTGTCGCTCCCCTAGTCCGAGACCTCTTTCAGGCTCCCCTGCACGAGGGAGAAGGAATGTCGTAGGACTTAAGGGGGCGAGAGGTGTAAACCGACGTACAGACGTTCCCTCTTTGGCATCAGACGTTTCTCATCAAGAACGTCCTTACCATAAGACGGGTGAGACTAAGTTCTCCTCGTTCTCCGACTACTTGTCGCATAAACCTTGGCGCAAGGTTTCTAGGCCCTTAAAGCGCAAGTCAGTCCCCTCAGGACAGATCCAGCGTCCTGGCTGTAGCCATTGGGGCAGCTCTGACCACTTGCAGTCATCGGATGGCTGTTCGCCTGTTAAGCGAAAACGTAACACGGAGTCCGAGGGTCTCAGTAGGGGCAATGTTTTGCCTGCGCAGACGTTACCGACGTCACGGCCCGTTCCGACTCCCGTTGACCTGAAGTGGGTTGTCCTGTGGGACATGCAGTCTAAACTTTCCTCCCTCATGGAAGATTACGAGCATGAACAGGTTCGCGATGATCCTTTGCTTGCGGTTCGCCAGTACGATAAGCGTGACTCTGGCCTTCAGCCGTCTAAACGAGTGTTTTCTCGTCCGTATGATGTTAGCGCTAACGTTTCTAGTGCTTTTAAACGCGATGCTGATCGTGTTCCTCGTCATTCACGTCAGTCACGTGACGTGGAACCCCCTTTGCCGCAGTCTCGAACTGACGTTCAGCAGCTGTCACCGCAGCCCCGCACTGATGTTCGTCGGCCGGCTCCGTTGCCCCGACGTGACGTTAAGCGTCTGTCACCGCAGTCAGAAGTTGTTTTTCCTGCTCAGACCCTGCAGTCAATGCAGTCTCGACGTGATGTCGAACGGCAATCAACTCAGCCTGTTGTTGTTTGTCAGTCACAAGACTTTCAGTCTTTGCAGCCGCGGCGTGACGTCGTTTCCTCAGCTGTTGCTGCTGCTCCGTCGCATGTTGACATAGCCTGTCAAGCGTTGCCTCCTCGGCATGTCTCTCCGTATCGCAAGACTCGGCAGTTGTTGGATGAGGAAGTCGTTGATCCCCTTCCAACTGATATGCCTTTGGGGACTTTTTCGGATGGAGAGGAGCCTAAAGTTGCTCAGCTCTCTCTTGATTTTAAAAAGATCATGCTTATTTTTAAGGAACTTTTTCCTGATCATTTTGTGTCTGCTGCTCCTCGTTCGCCCCCATCAGAGTTCACGCTGGGCCTAGCTGCTTCGATGCCGTCGTTCACAAAGTTAGTGCTCTCTCGCTCTTCTAAGAGAGCTTTGCGTTTACTAGGCGACTGGTTGATGACCAGGAGGAGTTTGGGGAAGTCAGCTTTTGCTTTTCCCCCTTTTAAACTGGCTTCTCGCGCGAACGTCTGGTATGACACGGGAGAAGTTATCGGCTTGGGAGTACCTGCCTCTGCCCAGGGAGACTTCTCAGGCCTCGTAGACTCTCCTCGTCGTCTGGCCATGAGACGCTCGAAAGTTTGCTGGTCCTCTTCAGACCTAGATCATCTCCTCAAAGGAGTTTATCGGGCCTTTGAAGTTTTCGACTTCTTGGATTGGTCGCTGGGAGCCTTGAGCAGGAAGATCTCCTCGACTGACCGTGATGTCTCTGTGCAAATTAGCCTATGTCCTGCATGGACAAAGCTATCCGAGATGGCTCTAATGAACTCGCTGCTACTTTTACGGCAGGAGTTCTTAAGAAGAGGGAGACTCTTTGTTCTTTCCTGTCTGCAGGTGTCACTCCTTGTCAAAGGTCAGAACTACTCTTTGCGCCTTTGTCTTCTGCCCTGTTCCCACAGCAGTTGATTAAGGATATCGCAACGTCTCTAGTGCAGAAGGATACTCATGATTTGATGGCCACGTCTGCGCGTAAGGCTGCTCCTTCGTCCTCTTATGTCGTCAGACCTAAATTCGATACTCCAGCGACGAGATTTATCCCGCCCTTTCGTGGCAGAGCTCCCAGTAAGGGAGGCTCTCGTGCCGATAGTAAGAGAGGTAAGAGGAGAGGATCTAAGTCCTCCCGTGGCAGAGTCTGACTGCCCACGTCCTCAGACAGCAGTAGGGGCTAGATTGACCAACTTCTGGCAGGCCTGGGAGAAGAGGGGTGCAGACCGGGAGTTTGTTTTGTTGCTAAAGGAGGGGTACAAAATACCTTTTGTACGGAGACCTCCTCTAGTAAAAGTCCCAATAGACCTCTCTCCCAGGTATTGAGAGGAGTCAAAGAGACAGGCATTACATCTCCAGGTGTCTCAGTTGCTAGAGAAGGGGGCGGTGGTGAAAGTCTCGGACCTTCAATCACCGGGGTTTTACAACCGTCTCTTCCTAGTTCCAAAGCATACAGGAGGTTGGAGGCCGGTGCTGGATGTCAGTGCTCTCAACGTGTTTGTTGTCAAAACAAAGTTTACGATGGAGACCACCAAATCCGTTCTGGCAGCAGTCAGAGAGGGAGACTGGATGGTCTCTCTCGACTTGCAGGATGCGTACTTCTACATTCCTATACACCCAGATTCTCAGCCGTATCTGAGGTTTGTATACAGGAATGTGGTGTACCAATTTCGAGCACTGTGCTTCGGCCTCAGCCCTGCTCCTCTTGTTTTTACGAGGCTCATGAGAAATGTAGCAAAATTCCTACATTTGTCGGGGATTCGAGCCTCCCTGTACCTGGACGACTGGTTACTCAGAGCGTCGTCCCGTCATCGCTGTCTGCAGGACCTACAGTGGACGTTGGATCTTGCAAAGGAGTTGGGCCTATTGGTGAACATAGAGAAGTCTCAGCTGACTCCCTCCCAAACGATTCTCTATTTGGGGATGGAGATACAGAGTCTAGCTTTTCGGGCTTTTCCGTCTGCCAACAGGATAGAGCAAGCCTTGCTCAAAGTCCGTCTCATGCTAGAGAAAGACCATTGCTCTGTGAGAAGCTGAATGAGCCTCCTAGGGATGCTTTCATCCCTGGAACAGTTTATCTCTCTAGGGAGACTTCACCTACGCCCTCTCCAGTTCCATTTAGACTCCCATTGGAACAAGGACAAAACTTTGGAGGCGGTCTCGATCCCGATCTCCGAGCCAGTCAAGACTTGCCTGAACTGGTGGGACAGCAATATACGTCTTCGAGAAGGTCTGTCCCTGGCAGTCAAGAACCCAAACCATGTGTTATTTTCAGACGCGTCGGATTTGGGTTGGGGGGCGACTCTGGACAGTCCGGAATGTTCGGGTCTTTGGACGGCAGACCAGAGGAGCCTTCACATCAACTGCAAGGAGCTGTTGGCGGTTCATTTAGCACTGACGAGTTTCGAGAGTCTGCTTCGAAACAAGGTGGTTGAAGTGAATGCGTATAATACCACGGCTTTGGCTTACATCTCCAAGCAAGGAGGCACTCACTCCCACGCTCTTTTCATCATCGCAAGGGACCTCCTCATCTGGTCAGAAGATGGAAGCATCTCACTGTTGACGAGGTTCGTCCAAGGGAAATTGAACGTCTTGGCGGACTGTCTCAGTCGGAGAGGTCAGGTGATCCCTACAGAGTGGACCCTCCACAAGGATGTGTGCAAGAGTCTTTGGATGACTTGGGGTCAACCCACCATCGATCTCTTTGCGACCTTGCTGACCAAAAGGCTCCCGACTTATTGCTCTCCAGTCCCAGATCCAGAGGCGGCCCACATAGATGCCTTTCTGTTGGACTGGTCTCACCTGGACGCTTACGCATTTCCGCCGTTCAAGATCCTCAACAAGGTGTTGCAGAAGTTCGCCTCTCACGAAGGGACAAGGTTGACGTTGGTTGCTCCCCTCTGGCCCGCGAGAGAGTGGTTCACAGAGGTACTTCTATGGCTGGTAGACGTCCCAAGGAGTCTGCCTTTACGGATGGATCTCTTACGGCAGCCTCACGTAAAGAGACTTCATCAAAGCCTCCCCGCGCTTCGTCTGACTGCCTTCAGACTATCGAAAGACTCTCAAGAGCTCGAGGATTTTCGAAGGAGGCAGCCAGAGCGATCGCAAGGGCTAGGAGATCTTCCACTATCAAGGTCTACCAGTTGAAGTGGGAGGTATTTAGAGACTGGTGCAAGTCCTCCTCTATTTCCTCATCCAGTATCTCTGTAACGCAGATTGCGGATTTTCTCCTGTATCTGAGAAATGGTCGCTCCCTCTCTGCTCCCACCATTAAAGGCTACAGAAGCATGTTGGCTTCTGTTTTCAGACATAGAGGCTTGGATCTTTCAAATAACAAAGATCTCCAAGACCTCCTTAAGTCTTTCGAGACCTCTAAGGAGCGTCGTATTTCAACTCCTGCTTGGAACTTAGACGTGGTCCTACAGTTCCTAATGTCAGACAGGTTTGAGCCGTTAAATTCAGCCTCCCTGAAGGATCTTACCCTTAAGACACCTTTTTTGGTGAGCTTGGCTTCGGCTAAAAGGGTCAGTGAGATCCATGCTTTTAGTAAGAACATCGGCTTCTCGACGAATAAAGCTATATGTTCCCTTCAACTTGGTTTTTTGGCCAAGAACGAACTTCCGTCTCGTCCTTGGTATAAATCTTTTGAAATACCTAGTCTTTCAGAGATCGTAGGTAATGAAGTTGAAAGAGTGCTGTGCCCCGTTAGAGCTCTTAAGTTTTACTTGTCTAGAACTAAACCAATACGAGGTTGTTCTGAGGCTTTATGGTGCTCCGTTAAGAAGCCCTCATTGCCCATGTCTAAGAATGCGTTATCGTACTTTGTTAGACTTTTAATCCGGGAGGCACATTCTCATTTAAGTGAGAAGGATCGTAGTTTGCTTAAGGTCAAGACTCACGAAGTGAGAGCAATAGCGACTTCAGTGGCTTTTAAGCAAAACAGATCCCTTCGAAGTATTATGGACGCGACCTTCTGGAGGAGCAAGTCAGTGTTCGCTTCATTTTACTTAAAAGACGTCCAGACTCTTTATGAGGACTGCTACACACTGGGTCCATTCGTTGCAGCGAGTGCAGTAGTGGGTGAGGGTTCTACCACTACATTCCCTTAATCCCAATATCCTTTTAATCTTCTCTTGAAATGTTTTTTAATCTTGTCTTGGGTTGTACGGAAGACTAGGAAGTCTTTCGCAATCTTTTTGGTTTGGCGGGTGGTCAAATGTTGTTTCTTGAGAGCGCCCAGATTAAGGGTTTTGATGAGGTCCTGTTATAGGGGTGTTCGCCCTGGATATAACAGCTCCTGGGAGTCTTTCAGCATCCTGAGAGGATGGCTGGGCTTCGTGAGGAAAGCGGACTAATGAGGCAGAGTAATCATCAGAGTCAGCTTCCTTACCAGGTACCTATACTTAAGTTGGTTTTTTATGAAATATTTGTCAAAAAACTCTTGAGCATATACGCCTTTATTGTATTAATTTATATATTCACCGGCTAAGTTTAATATTTAAAAATGATATTTTCATTATAAAATAAATTTTTGAATATACTTACCCGATGAATATATAATATTACATGCCCTCCCTTCCTCCCGATAGAGACCCAGCGGACTGTGAAGAACTGGAGTGATTGAGAAGTATATGCGGTATCTGGCCGTTAGTCGGCGCTGGTGGGCACACCTGCAACCTTCATGGCGATCGCTCACGAGTTTTTGGAATCTGTCGGGCCGTCAGAGACGTCAGCTATTTATATATTCACCGGGTAAGTATATTCAAAAATTTATTTTATAATGAAAATATCATATTATTATTATTATTATTATTATTATTATTATTATTATTATTATTACATGCTAAGCTATAGCCCTTGTTGGAAAAGCAGGATCCTATAAGCTCAGGGGCTCCAACAGGGAAAAATAGCGGAGTGAGGTAAGGAAATAAGGAAATAATCTACAACAAAAGAAATGAACAATTATAATATATTAAGAACAGTAACAACCTTAGAATAGCACTTTTATATATAAATTATGAGAATAGCCCATAGAGGAAAGTAAATACATTACTGTAAATATACTACAAGAGAAGTAATAAACAATTAGAATAAAATTTGTTCCGTAACTGGAATACAAACCTACGCTATTTATTAGGGGTATTACTTTTGGCGAAGCTGAAAGGACGTTCCATTAAATTTTAGCGAGGGTTAACTATCCATTTGTTTCGTAACTGGAATACAAACCACGCTATTTGATAGGGATATTACTTTTGGCGTAGCTGAAATGACGAGCCATTAATTTTTAACGAGGGTTTACTACCCACACCGCTAGTTAGCAGGGGTAGGGGAGGGTAGCTTGCTAACCCCCCTCTCACACAACTGTGCTTGAGCTCACTTTACTCTCGGCTCGGATGGTGGTCGGACATGTCCGGTCTCATCCTCGCCGTCATATTGGCAGCCATTTAATTGCTTTTGTTCTTTTCTTTTACTAGTTCTGTACATGTGAAGTTGGCCTCTGCAGTCATGCGCACCTGCCCTGGGTTTCCCGACCGCCCCTGTGGAACATTCATGTCGGCGGTTGAGACTGATCCTCACGCCCTTTGTCCTTCTTGTAGGGGCCAACGGTGTGATAGTAACAACAAGTGAAGTGAGTGTAGGGAGTGGTCTGCCTCCCAGTGGGAGAGGTTTTCGGGATATTTCTCCTTCAAAGATTGCTTCGAAAGGAGCAAAACCCAAGGCCTCTTTTTCCGTTGCCCAAACCTCCTCCGAAGCTCCCACTCGGTCGGTTACTTTCGAGAGACCATCGGGTGGTAGCGTAGACCGATGTATTGTTAACCAAGCTTGGGGCTCGAGAGATGACGTTGCTTCCCCTAGCGAAGCAGCTCCATCTCTCCCCCCCAGGGGAGGATATGTCACTAACCTCCCTTTTTCAGCTTTGGTCCTCCTTGGGGCTTACGTGTTCACCCTCCAAGGAGGTTATGCTTAACTACTTCCGATTGGGTTCCGCTGTCAAGCATTCGTTATCACCGTCAGAGGTTGATCCTCTGTCTTTTGTCGACGTTGTGGTGTCAGACGTATCCACTGCGGTATCACCCATCACCCCTTCCACTCCAAATTCTACGGTAGCTGACGGCTTAGTTTCTTCCGTTCCTGTTCAACCTACGAGGGAGAAACTTAAGTCCATCGTCAGTCTCTCCTTCTAGTGTTTCTTCCCCTCGAGGGAGTTCACTTATAGAGACTCCTCTTTGGAGGACTGCAGAAGGTCAGGTTGCTGATCCAACGGCCCCCAGAGGGTGCATTCGTCGGAAGGCTCGCCTTCCTTTTTGCCATAGAGGCCTTCCTTCACCTGCGGTGAGGAGGCGCCTCTTTGGTTCAACATCTTCGATGCAGTCCCCTGCAGTGGAGCGTCTAGGCCAATCATCCATCACTGTTTCTGCATTGGTCTTGGACCTTTCTGCAGATCGTTCGCGATCTCCTTCGGTGGAAGGTCGTCCTTTTAAAGGACACGTCGACCTTCCACCCGACAGACCTTCCGTCGCCATTTCTACATGGGCCTAACAAGGCTCCACCCAAGCACGCTGTTGCGCGCCAACAACATACGCGCCCACGAGACCTGACGAGCACTCTTTAGTAACTCGTCAGGCCCCATCACTACGAGCGGATATTCAGCATAACCCTAACACAGGGCATCAAGAGCGTACGTGCCAACACGCTCATACGCTCCAACAGGAGCATAGTTCCATCATGCGCTATGCGCGCCTTCATGCGCGCCCTCATGCGCATATGCGCCCACATTCTCCTGCGCAAACTGCGCCCATGCGCCCTGCGCTTACGCGCCAACAGTCTCCTACGCGCCCGCGCCCATCTGCGCGCTAATACTCACCTGCGCGCCATCAACCTCCTGCACAATGGCGGTCTCGTGCACGCCAGCGCTCTCCCGCATGCCAACATTATCCTACCCGCGTGCATACGCATCCAACATCTAACTCTCCGGCGCTCCATGCTGTGCATTATGCTACGCGCCAGGTAAAACCTGCGCGCCAACTGTCAACAGATAGCAGGACTTCCGGGAAGACAGCAATGCTGTCTTCTCTCATGCCCCAACCAGTACCAACGCGCCAGCCTTCTTCTGCCTGCATCCACAAGGATACGCATGCGCGCCTTCCGCACACTCGCCCATCCTCTCCAAGGGATGGGCACCAACATTCTCCCGCGCTTCCGCACGCTCCACAGGATTCAAATGCGGGCCCTCGCGCTAGGGAACTTTCTTCCGCGCGCGCACACTACGGTCGGTACAGACGCACGGGAACGCTCTCGCGCGCCCCCGCGCACTCAACGTGATAATCCTGCGCACACGCCACCAGTCTCCCGTGCACGAGCCCCGATATTCTCCCTCGCGCGAGCGCCATTATTCTCCCTCGCGCGAGCATCAATATCCTCCCGTGCGCGAGACTACTGAATGACGTACGGCAAGGTCGCCATCGCCTCATTCCCCTCCCTGCAAGTGCATACCACCGCACATTGTGGGAGAAGGGAAACTTCCAGAATGGTCCAGGATCCCAAAGCTTCCACAGGCGAACCCACCAATGATAGTGACTCCTCCCAGGGATCCTTCAATCCCTTTCCCTTCAAAGGGTATGTCTGGCAGCGCGTCTGTCAGCCAACAGCCCTGGTTCGGTGCCCTGATCAGAGCCGTAACTCAGGCCTTCAAGCCTATCTTCTCTGAATTGGGACCCAAAACCATGGCTTCTTCTACCCCTTTGAAGAGAAAAAGAGGAGTTCCAGATGCGGTCACTTCCCCAAGGGCGAAAGTGACTCCACGCAGACCTTCGAGGCAGGTTTCTTCTATTCCTCAGACTGCCTCTCCTTCCCTTTTGGATGAAGATTTCCCGTCCCCAAGGGAATCACGCGAGGAGAGACTTTCCCCCATTGCATCAATGAAGAAAACCTCTCCGCGCCGAGGGATCTACTCAGTCGGGGATTGGAAGGAACATGCCACCCTCGTCAATGTTGGACTCTTACATCCTTCCCAAGAAGGAATCTCAAGACTCCAAAACATTGACTAAGTCCTCTACTAGGACTAGGATGGAGCCAACTGGCCACTCAGGGAAGGTCCGCGACTCTCCCCAAGAAGAGCCTTTGGGGATAGAAGGAGACTTCGCTGGAAGTCCTACAGCAAGAGGAGAACAGCAAATGTCAGAACATGCGTTTTGGCAAGTTCTGACTCTAATGAGGGCTCTCGACGGGTTTTCTGACCCAGAGATCCCTCCTCGAGAGGGCAAAGACACGGTCCTTGGTACTCAAAGACAGAGCACTCCTACATGCCAATGCCATCTATCCAGCGTTCTCTTGCGTGCCGGCACTCTTCTGCGCGCCAGCGCTCTCTACTACACAAGAGCTTGCCGGCGCCCTCCAGCGCGCCAGCGCTCTTTGTTGCGCCAGCACTCTCCAGCTTGCCAACGACCTCCTTCGCGCCATTGTTCTCCTGCGCGTCCATGCTCTCCAGTGCATTAGCATATGCCAGCTTGCCAGCGCTCGCCAGGCTGACAGCATTCTACTGTGCCCCAGCACTTTTCTGCTCGGTAGAGCTCTTCACTGCACTAGCCTTTTCCTGCTCTAGCCCTCTCTTGCACACTAGCGCTCTCCACTGCATCAGCATATGCCAGCGCTCGCCAGCGTGCCAGTACTCTATTGCGCGCCATCCCTCTCCCACTCGGCAGTGGTGTCCTGCCAGCGCTCTCCTTCCCACCAGTGCTCCCTTGCGCGCTAGCACTTTCCAGCTCTCCTCAGCGCCAGCGTCTCCAGGTAGCTAGTACTCTCCTGTGGGCTAGCGCTGTCCAGGTTGTCAGCGCTCTCCAGTGCCTCAGCACTCCCCAGCGCTTCCACACTCCACAGTGCATCATGGTTTGTCACCTCACCAGCGCGGTACCACTCACCAGCAGGTCAGTACTCGCCAGCATGTCAGCGCTCTCCAGCCCTTCAGGGTTCTACAGCGTATCAGTGTTCTCCAGCACATCAGCGCACCCTTGATTTCCAGAGCATCAGCGTTTGCCAGCAGAACGCACTCACAAGTACATTAGCGCTTTCCAGCTCACCAGCGCTCTCCTGCGAACCAGCGCTGTCCAGTTTGCCAGCACTCTCCTGCGTGCCAGTGCTCTCAATCTCGCCAGTGCAATCCAGCTCGCCAGAACTCTCCTGTAACGCTAGCGCTCTCCGGCTCGGCAGAGCTGTCCAACTCGCCAGTACTCTCCTCTGCGCCACCACTTGCCAGCTGGCCAGAGCTCTCCTGTGGGCCAGTGCTCTCCAGCTCTCAAGCGTGCTAATACTCTCCAGTGTGCTAGCGCTCTACAGTGCGTCATCGCTCCCCAGCATGTCCACGCTCTCCAGCACCTCAGCGTTTGACAACTCGCTGGCACGTCAGCGTTTTCTAACTCACTATTGCTCTCCAACTTGCCAGTGCTCTCTAGCTCCTCAGCACTCTCCAGCATGTCAGCGCTCATCAGTGCTTCCACGCTCTCCAGTGCATCAGCGTTTGCCAGCACGCCAGTGCTTCCCAGCACGCCAGCGCTTCCCAGCACGACGGCGCTCCCCAGCACGACAGCAATCACCAGAACGTTATTGCTCTCTAGCTCGCCAGCTCTGTCCAGCGCACCAGCTATGTCCAGTGCGCCAACGCTTTTCTGAGTGCCAGCAGTCTTCAGCTTGTCAGCGCTCTCCTGCCCACTAGCTCTTTCCAGCTCGCCATTGCTCTGCAACATGCCATTGGTCTTCAGCACTTTCCTGCACGTCAGTGCTCTCTAGCGTCTCAGTGCTTTTCAGCACATCAGCGTTTACCAGCTCGCCAGGACATCATCGCTCTCCTGTGCGCCAGCGCTCTCAAGCTCGCCAGGGCTCTCCTGCATGCCAGCATTCTCCTGCGCTCCAGCTCTCTCCATTTCAGCAGCACTTTCCCACCCATCAGCGTCTCCAGCTCGCCAGCACTCTCCTGCGCCCCAGGACTTATCGGATCGGCAGTGCTCCCCAGCGTGTTAGTGGACACCAGCGTGTCCACGTCCTCCAGCACATCAGTGTTAGCCAGCTCTCCAGTGCTCGCCAGCACCACAGCAATCACCAGCACGTCAGGGCTCTCCAGCTTGCCTGTGTTCTCCTGCGCAGCAGAGCTCTCCTACATGCCAGGGCCATCTATCCAGCGCTCCAACGTTCTCTTGCGTGCAGGAACTCTCCTGCGCGCAAGCGCTCTCCAGTACACAAGGGCTTGCCAGCGCCCTCCAGTGCACTAGCGCTCATTATTGTGCCAGCACTCTCCAGCTCGCCAGCGACCTCCTTCACGCCAGTGTTCTCCCGCGTGCCAGCGCGCCCATGCTCTCCTGCACATCTGCATATGCCAGCTTGCCAGCGCTCGCCAGGACGACAGCCCTCTACTGCGCTGCAGCGCTCTTCCGCTCGGTGGAGCTCTTTACTGCACTAGCCTTTGCCAGCGCTTACAAGCGCTCTTCGGTGCGCTAGCATTCTCTTGCACGCTAGCGCTATCCACCGCATCAGCATATGCCAGCGCTCGCCAGGGTGCCAGCACTCTATTCAGCACCATCCCTCTCCCACTCGGCAGTGCTGTCCTGCTTGCCAGTGCTCTCCTTCCCACCAGTGCTCCCTTGCGCGCCAGCACTTTCCAGCTCTCCTCAGCGCCAGCGTCTCCAGGTAGTTAGTACTCTCTTGCGTGCTAGCGCTGTCCAAGTTGTCAGCACTCTCCAGCGCTTCTACATTCTTCAGCGCATCAGGGTTTGTCACCTCGCCAGCGCGGTACCACTCACTAGCACGTCAGCACTCACCAGCCCTTCAGGGCTCTGCAGCGCATCAGTGTTCTCCAGCGCACCCATGATTTCCAGCGCATCAGCGTTTGCCAGCACGAACGCACTCACAAGCACATCAGCGCTTTCCAGCTCACCAGCGCTCTCCTGAGAACCAGCACTGTCCAGCTTGCCATCACTCTCCTGCGCGCCAGTGCTCTCAATCTCGCCAGTGCAATCCAGGTCGCCAGTACTCTTTTGCAACGCTAGCGCTCTCCGGCTCGGCAGAGCTGTCTAACTCGCCAGTACTCTCCTTCACGCCAGCACTCACCAGCTGGCCAGTGCTCTCCAGCTCTCAAGCGTGCTAATACTCTCCAGTGCATCATCGCTCCCCAGCGTGTCTACGCTCTCCAGCACCTTAGCGTTTGACAGCTCGCTGGCACTTCAGTGTCCTCTAACTCACTATCCCTCTCCAACTTGCCAGTGCTCTCTAGCTCCTCAGCACTCTCAAGCATGTCAGTGCTCCTCAGCGCTTCCACGCTCTCCAGCGCATCAGCGTTTGCCAGCACGCCAGTGGTTCCCAGCACGACAGCGCTCCCCAGCTCGACAGCAATCACCAGGATGTCATCGCTCTCTATCTCGCCAGCGATTTCCTGCGGGACAGCTCTGTCCAGCGCACCAGCTATGTCCAGCGTGCCAGCACTTTTCTGCGTGCCAGCAGTCTCCAGCTCGTTAGCGCTCTCCTGCCCACTAGCTCTCTCCAGCTCGCCATCGCTCTGCAACATGCCAGTGGTCTCCAGCGCTCCAGCACTTTCCTGTATGTCAGCGCTCTCTAGCGTCTCAGTGCTTTCCAGTGCATCAGCGTTTACCAGCTCGCCAGGACATCATCGCTCTCCTTTGCGCAAGTTCTCTCCTGCATGCCTGCATTCTCCTGTGCGCCAGATTTCTCCGTTTCGGCAGCACTCTTCTGCGCGCCAGGACCCATCGGATCGGCAATGTTCTCCAGCGTGTCAGCGGACTCCAGCGCGTCCACGCCTTCCAGCACATCAGTGTTAGCCAGCTCTCCAGTGCTCGCAAGCACCACAGCACTCACCAGCACGTCAGGGCTCTCCCGCTCGCCTGTGTTCACCTGCGCAGCAGAGCTCTCCTACATGCCAGTGCCATCTATGCAGCGCTCTCCAGTACACAAGAGCTTGCCAGCGCCCTCCAGCGCACTAGCGCTCTTTATTGCAGCAGCACTCTCCAGCTTGCCAGCGATCTCCTTTACGCCAGTGTTCTCCTGCGCACCAGCGCTCTCCAGCGCGTCCATGCTCTCCAGTGCATCAGCATATGCCAGCTTGCCAGCGCTCGCCAGGATGATAGCACTCTACTGCGCCCCAGCGCTCTCCTGCTCGGCAGAGCTCTTCAGTGCACTAGCCCTCTCCTTTACGCTAGTGCTGTCCACCGCATCAGCATATGCCAGCGCTCGCCAGGGTGACAGTACTCGCTTGCGCTCCAGCACTCTATTGTGCGTCATCCCTCTCCCACTCGGCAGTGCTGTCCTGCCTGCCAGCGCTCTCCTTCCCACAAGTGCTCTCTTGAACGCCAGCATTTTCCAGCTCTCCTCAGCGCTAGCGTCTCCAGGTAGCCAGCACTCTCCAGCGTGTCATCGCTTCTACGCTCTTCAGCGCATCAGCGTTTACCAGCAGGCCAGCGCACCCCAGCACGACAGCGCTCCCCAGTACGACAGCGCTCTCCAATACGACAGCAATCACCAGAACGCCAGTGAATTCCTGCGGGCCAGCTCTGCCCAGCGCGCTAGCACTTTTGTGCATGCCAGCGGTCTACTACCCACTAGCTCTCTCCAGCTCGCCAGCGCTCTGCAACGTGCCAGTGGTCTCCAGCGCTCCAGCACTTTCCTGCGTGTCGGTGCTTTCCAGCGCATCAGCGTTTACCAGCTCGCCAGGACGTCATCGCTCTCCACTTCGCCAGCGCTCAATAGCTCGCCAGGGGTCTTCTGCTCGCTAGCACTCTCCAGCGCTTCAGCGCTCTCCGTCACAGCAGGACTCTCTTGCTCTTCAGAGCTCTCCGTCTCGGCAGGGATCTCCTGTGCGCCAGTGCTCTCCAGCTCACCAGCACTCTCGTGTGCTCTAGTGCCCTCCGGTTTGATAGTGCTCTCTTGCACACAAGCTCTTTCCAGCGCATCAGCAGTCTCTAGGGCATCAGTGCTTCCATGCTGGCCAGCGCATCAGTGTTTGCCAGCTCTCCAGCCCGCCAGTGCTCTCTTGCGTGCCAGCTCTCCCCGTCTCGGCAGCACTCTCCTGAACCCCAGAACCCAGTGGATCGGCAGTGCTCTCCAACCCGTTAGCGCTACCCAGCGCGTCCACGCCCTCCAGTACATCATTGTTATCCATCTCTCCAACGCATTAGTGCTCTCCAGCGTGTCAGCAGTTCGCAGCACGTACACGCCCTCCAGCACATCAGTGTTAGCCAGCTCTCCAGTGCTCACCAGCACCACAGCACTCACCAGCACGTCAGGGCCCTCCAGCTCGCCTGTGTTCTCCTGCGTGCCAGTGCCATTTATCCAGCGCTCCCCAGCGCGGAAGCGCTCGCCACTGCATCAGCGTTTGCCAGCATGCTAGCGCTCGCCAGCACATCAGCGTTATCCTGTTTGCTAGCGCTCTCGTGCGCGCCAGCGCTTTCCAGCTCGCTAATGTTCTCCTGCGCGCCAGCGCTTTCCAGCGAGTCCACGTTACCCAGCGCATGAGCCGTTGCCAGCTTGCCAGAACACAAGTGCTTGTCAGCACAACAGCACTCGCTAGCATGTTAGCGCAATATAGCTCAACAGCGCTCTCCAGCTCACCAGCGATCTCCAGGTTTCTAATGCTCTCGTACACGCCAGCACTTCACCTCGGCAGTGCTCTCCTGCGCGTGAAGGCTCTCCAGCTTGCCAGTAATCTCCAATGCATCAACGCTTCCCAGCGTGTCCACACTCAATAGCTTATATGCGTTTGTGAGCTCGACATCACCCACTGTCATGTCAGCGCTCTCCATTTCGCCAGCGCTCTCCAGCTCGCTAGTGCACTCCTGCACGCCAGTGCTCACCAGCACCCTCTTGTGCGCTGGCGCTCTCCGTCTCGGGAGTGCTAACCTGCGTGCCAGCCCTCTCCTGCGCTCCAGCACTCTTTATTGTGCCAGCGCTCTCCAGCGCATCAGCATGTGCCAGCCTGCCAGCGCTCGCCAGGACGACAGCACTGTATTGCATGCCTGCGCTCCCCTCTGTGTCAGCATTTTCCCACTCATTAGCAATCTCTTGCTTGTCACCGCTATCCAGCTCGCTAGCACTTTCTTGTGCCCCCAGATCTCTACCGCTCGGCAGCGCTCTCCTTCGTGCTAGCGCTTTTCTGTGCGCCAGTGCTCTTCAGCGCGGCTAGCCCTCTTGTGTGCGCCAGTGCTCGTCATTTTACCAGCGCTCTCCAGCACATCAGCATGTGCCAGCGCTCACTAGGGCGACAGTACTCTCTTGTGCAGCAGCGCTCTCCCGCTCAGCAGTGCTCTCCTGCGCACCAGCGCTTTCCTTCGCACCATTTCACCAGTGCTCCCCTGCGCGCCAGAGCTATTAAGCTTTCCAGCGCTCTCTTGTGTGGCAGAACCCAGCGCATTCACGCCCTCCAGCATATCAGTGTTAGCCAGCTCTCTAGTGCTCACCAGTACCACAGCACTTACCAGTACGTTGGCGCTCTCTTGTGCGCCAGCGCTCTTTAGCTCTCTCCGACTCTGCAGCGCTCTCCTGTGCATCAGTGTTCTCTAACTCGCCAATGCTCTCCTGAGCGCCTGCTTTCTCCAGCTCGTCAGCACTCTCCTGCTCACTTGCTAGCTTCAATCTTGCACTCTTTTGCTCGTGAGTGCTCTCCAGTGCGCCAGTACTCTCTTGCGCACCAGCGCTCTCCAGTGTGCCAGCGCGTCGGCTCTCTCCAGCACGATAGCACTCACCAGCACGTCAGCGCTCTGTTGCTTGCTAGTTGTTTCCTGTGCGCTAACGATCTCCAGCTTGCCTGCACTCTCCTGCTTCCCAACACTCTCCAGCTTGCCATCACTCTTCTGCGTGCCAGCGCTCCGCAGCCCGTCCACACTCTGCAGCGCATCAGCAATTGTCACTTCAGCACTCTCCAGCTCGCCAGCACTGTCCTGGGCGCCAGTGCTCTCCAGTGTGTCAGCGCTCCTCAGCACGTCCAATCTCCAGCGCATCAGCGTTTGCCAGCTCGCCAGCATGCCAGCGCTCGCCAAAAGGACAGCACTCATCAAAACGTCAGCTCTCGCCAGCACGACAGCACTCACCTGCACGTCAGCGCTCTATTAGCTCGCTAGCGCTCTCCAGCTTTCCTGCGCTCTCTGGCTTGCCAGCGCTCTCCAGCTTTCCAGCGCTCTCCAGCTCACCAGCACTGTACTACACGCCAGCACTTTCCATCTCACCAGCACTGTCCTACACGCCAGCACTTTCCATCTCACCAGAACTGTCCTGCACGCCAAGACTCTCCAGCGTGTCAGTGCTCCTCAGCTGGTCCACTTTCTCCAGCGCATCAGCGTTTGCCAGCATGCCAGCGCTCGCCAATACGACAGCACTCACCAGAACCTTGGTACTCTCCAGCTTGCCAACACTCTCCTACGTACCAGCTGTCTCCGGCACTCTCCTGCATGCCAGCAACCTCCAGCTCTCCAGTGTTCTTCAGCACGCCAGATCTCTCCAGCGCAGCAGCACTCTCCTGCGTGCCAGTGCTCTCCAGCGCGTTGGTGCTCCCCAGCGTGTCCACGCTCTCCAGCATATCAGTGTTGCAGGGGTTTGCAGACTGTGGCCAGATATAGCACGCAGACCGCCTAGTGTCCGATTGCCGACCACACTCCAACCTTCACTACACAAAAAGATAAAACAGTAGAATAATCATAAATCTGGGTAAAAGGTAAACAATCAAGGCACTGGGCACCACCCCTTGATTTTATACTGGGCAAAGGGACCCAGCTATAACATTACTTCCCTCTTATCTTCGCTATAAATAGCTAAAGGTTTGTATCGGTAGGAAAAATAAGAATTATCTCCGATTTTGTCATGTCATTATTTTTACTTCCTCTCCTAATGTTCATAATGTACGATTAACTTGAAATAAAGAAACTTCCTACCAAAAAAAAAAAAAAGCAGGCGGTTCCTCTATTTAAAATACATTACCTAGCACATCCAAGAGAGGGACGGTAAATTCGAGATAAGATGAGAAATTCTAAGGTTGTAGCTGGGTCCCCTTGCCCAGTATAAAATCAAGGGGTGGTGCCCAGTGCCCAGTTCATTCTTGACTTACCTTTTGCCCAAATCTCTGGGTATTTCACCTTATTGTTTTTGCTTAGTGAAAAGGTGTTTGTTCCGTAACTGACATAGAAACCACGCTATTTAATAGGGGTTATTACTTTTGGCGTAGCTGAAATGACAAGTCATTAGAATTTTAACGAGGGTTTACTACCCCACCGCTAGTTAGCGGGGGTTAGGGAGGGTAGCTTGCTACCCATCCCCCCTCACACACACCTGTGCTTGAGCTCACTTTGCTCTCGGCTCGGGTGGTAGTCGGATGTGTCCGCTCTCACCCTCGCCTCTCTGACAGCCATTAATGTCTTTTTGCTTTCTCTCCTACAGGTTTGAGTGTGAAGTTGGCCTCTGCAAACATGCGCAAATGTCCTGGATTACCCGACCACCCTTGTGGTACATTTATGTCGGCGGTTGAGACGGACCCTCACACCCTTTGTCCTTACTGTAGGGGCCAACGGTGTGATAGTAGTAATAAGTGTGGTGAGTGTAGGGAGTGGTCTATCTCCCAGTGGGAGAGGTTTTCTCGGCGACGGAAGAAGAAGTCCAGGCGGGATATTTCTCCTTCAAAGATTTCTTTGAAAGGAGTAAATCCTAAGGGCTCTTCTTCCGTTGCCCAAACCTCCTCCGAAGCTCCCACTCTATTGGTTTCTTTCGAGAGACCGTCGAGTGGTAGCGTAGACCGTGGTTCTGTTTCCCGATCTCGGGGTTCGAGAGATGGCGTTGCCTCCCCTAGTGAGGCAGCTCCACCTCTTCCCCTGTGGGAGGATTTAAATGTTAGTGTAACTGATTTATTCCAGCTTTGGTCTTCCTTGGGGCTCGAGGGTTCGCCCTCCAAGGAAGCCTTGTTTGACATCATCCGGTTGGGTGCCGCTCTCAAGCAATCGCCGACTTTGGCAGAGGTTGATCCTCTGTCTATTGTCGACGTTGTGGTGTCAGAGGTATCCATTGCGGTATCTCCTAATACCTCTGCAACTTCTCAACCCGCTGTAGATGAAGGCTTAGTTTCTCCCATTCCTGCTGAACCTACGAGGGGGGAACTAAGTCCAACAGTCTCTCCTTCCGGTGATTCTCTCTCTCGGGGGAGTTCACTCACAGAGACTCCTCTTCGGAGGACTACTGATGGTCAGCTTGCTGACCCAACGGCCCCCAGAGAGCGCATATGTCGTAAGGCTCACCTTCCTCTTCGCCAGAGAGGCCTTCCTTCACCAGAGAGGCCTTCCTTCACCTTATAAGTCGGTGAGGAGGCGCCTCTTCGGTTCATCATCATCAGTGCAGTCCGCCGCAGAGGAGCCTCGTCATCGATCTCCGACTGTTCCTGCTACGACCCTGGACCTCTCTGCGGATCGTTTGCGATCCCCTTCGGTGGAAGGTCATCCTTACAAAGGGCACGCCGACCTTCCATCTGTCAGACCTTCTGATCTGCCGTCGCTGTTCCTGGCTGCTGATGCACTTTGGGCGCCAACTAAACGTGTTTTTATAAATCAGGCACCGGGTCCTTCGGGGCAACTAGGGCGTATGCGCCAATGCGCACATATCCCTTACGCGCCATGCCAAGCATGCGCGCCAACGTTCTCCTGACCTCATTGAGGATTTGGAGATAGCGCGTCAGCGCTCTCCTGCTGCTGCTGTTGCTGATATAGCGCGCCGGCGCTCACCTGCGCGCCAGTGCGCACCTGCTGCCGAGGTTCCTGATAAAGCGCGCCAGCGCTCACCTGCGTGCCAGTGCTCACCTGCTCGCCAGCGCTCCACTGCGCGCCCTCAACCTACTGCGCGCCATACGCGCCAACGTTCTCCTGCGTGCCAGCACTCACCAACTTGCCAGCGCTCTCCTCTGCGCCAGTGCTCGCCTGCACGCCAGCGCTCTCCGCGCCCATGATCTCCTGCGCGCCCACAATCTTCGGATCAGGGTGCAGTAGGGAAGTTTAAGACTTCCCCTACTCGCCAACATTTGCCAACGCACCAGCGCTCGCCAATGCGTCGTCTGCTTTCACTTGCGCGCCATCCCTCGCCAGCGTGCATTCGCGCTCAGTCACCTACACGCGCCCACGAGGATGCGCGCGCTCGCCCTGCGTGCCCACGCCCATCTCCCACAGCAGTGATGCATCGCCAGCCTGATATGCGCCCACAAGAGGCGCGCCAACATACACAGGTTCCAGCTGCGCGCCTGCGCGCAAGAGATATCTCTCCTGCGCGTGTGCCCAACGACATCTTCTAGAGCGCACGGGCTCTTCATCCTGATCCTGCGCGCGCGCTAACATTCACCCTCGCGCGCAATCTGCTCTCTGCGCACGCTCCTACGCGCCATCACTCGTTCGCGCGCCCGCGCGTGCACATCAGCAGTCTCCCGCGCGCACATCAGCAGTCTCCCGCACGCGTACATCAGCAGTCTCCCGCGCGCGTGCCATCAGTCTCCTGCGAGTGACACCGGGTATTCCCCATCGCCTGAGCGTCAGCGCGATCGTCAATACCCTCCCACGCGCGAGGCTGCAGGACAACGCGCGGCAAGGTCGCCATCGCCGCATTCCCTCCCCCCGCAAGCGCAGAACAGCGTGCTCGCTGGTAGGGGGGAAGGTTCCAGAAAGGTCCAGGGACATTTCTTCTTTGTCTTCTTTTTCTTTTCAGGTGAACCCCCCTTTGGAAACTCCTCCCAGGGATCGGTCGATCCCTGTCCCTTCAGAGGGAGTGTCTGACAGCGCAGCAACCTTGGTTTGGGGCACTAATCAGAGCGGTCACGCAGGCTTTCAAGCCTGTTCTCTCTGAATTGGGCCACAAATCCTTGGATGCGTCTACTCCCCCGAAGGGAAAAAAAGGAGTTTCGGACGCGGTGACTTCTCCGAGGACTAAGCTGTCTCCTCGTAAGCCTTTGAGGCAGGCCCCCTCCCCCCCAGACTTCTTCTTCCTTCCCTTCGGACGAGGATTTCTTGTCCTCAGGGGAGTCACGTGAGGTGAGACGTTCCCCCATCGCACCAATGAGGGAAACCCCACCTTGCGCTGAAAAGTCTTTTCGGGTAGGGGCGGAGAAGAGCCTACCCCCGTCGTTGTTGGAGTTCTGCATCCCTCCCAGGAGGGAGTCGAAGAACTCCAAGACAGTACCGAAGTCCTCGTGAAGACTTAGACCGGAGCCAGCCAGTCACTCGGAGAACGTCCGCGAGTCTCCCAAAGAAAAGCCTTTGGGGACAGGAGACTTTGCTGCTAGTCCTTCCGCAGGAGAGCTGCAGGAGTCAGAACATGCATTTTGGCAGGTTCTGACTCTTATGAGGACTCTCAATGGGTTTGCTGACCCAGAGATTCCTCCTCGAGAGGGCAAAGACACGGTCTTGGACCGATTGTTTGGGACTCAAAAACCCTCCAAGGCCAGTGCAGCTTTGCCCTGGTCACAGGGGGTTAAGAGTACCAGAGACAAGATCGCAGTCCAGCTCTCTGAGCTAGCCTCCTCCAGCCGATCTAGTGCCGGCAACAAGCTTCTCCCACCTCCTCGTGTACAGCAGAGGAGGTACTTCGAGATCTTAGAGGAGCCTTGTTTAGCTCTTCCCCTTCACCATTCTTTGGAAGAGCTTACCTGGGGAGTCCCTCTTGAGAGACTCTCCAACTGGCAGGTCTCATTCTCGGCGACTGAGATCCTTAATCAGGAGATGGTTTCGGAGTGTGCCATGCGGGTTCGATATCTGGTTAGGGACCTTAGGTATCCTGATACGTTCGGAGGATTTATCCAAAGAACGTACCAGGAAAGCTATGGAGACCTTTTTACTCCCAGGCACTTGCACGATCGAGTTTTTGGCAAACACCATCCTGAAACGTCGGGATGCGGTGTCTGAGAGGTTCCATCAGAAGGTCCCTAGCACCGAGATCAGCAGGCTCAGGCATTCTTCCGTGATGGGAACGAACTTGTTTGAGCCTAAGGACATAGAGAATGCCGCTGAGAGTTGGAGGAAGTCCCACCAAGACTCCCTCCTACATAGGGCTTTGACATCCAAGCCCTATAAGCCTCCAGCACCCCAGCAGCCCCGTCCTACTAAGACCACGAAACCGACAACGGCTGCGAAGACAGTAGTGTCCAAGCCCTTTCCTGTCAGAAGCTCTCCAGGGGAGGGAAGAATCCTAGAGGGAGCAGCCGAGGCCGCAAACGCTAGGATTGGCAGTCCCCCTTCATGTCCACCAGTGGGGGGATGCCTTCAAATTTGCTGAGACAGGTGGCAGCAACTCAGGGCCGATTCCTGGACGATTTCCGTAATCAGTCAGAGATATCGCATCCCGTTCACAACATCTCTACCTCCCCTGATGACAAATGCAGTGTCATTGAGCTCCCTTGCCATGGGATCAGCAAGGGGGCAGGCCCTTCGGGCAGGAGTCCAGACCATGTTGAAGAAGGGCGCTCTCCAGGAGGTCCTCGACGAGTCCCCAGGCTTTTTCAGTCGACTCTTTCTTGTAAAGAAGGCGTCTGGAGGCTGGAAACCAACCATCGACCTCTCGGCTCTGAACAAGTTTGTCAAGCAAACTCTGTTCAGCATGGAGTCCGCAGACACGGTCAGACTTGCAGTGAGACCTCAAGACTTCATGTGCACACTGGATCTGAAGGACGCGTACTTCCAGATCCCAATCCATCCGTCTTCAAGGAAGTACTTAAGATTCAGCCTAGACAACAAGGAGTACCGGTTCAAGGTGCTGTGTTTCGGTCTCTCTACAGCACCACAGGTTTTCACCAGAGTGTTCACCCTAATATCGTCGTGGGGACACAGGATCGGCATCCGTCTCCTCCGTTATCTGGATGACTGGCTGATCCTAGCAGACTCGGAGTAATCCCTTCTTCGACACCGAGACAAACTTCTGGGACTTTGCCAGGATCTGGGGATCATGGTAAATCTCGAGAAGTCCTCTCTGCTTCCCACTCAAAGACTGGTGTACCTAGGCATGATTATAGACACCAATCTCCACAAAGCCTTCTCATCAGACGACAGGATAGCAAGGCTGAGGAAGGTCGCAAGCCCTTTTCTCAGACGAGAAGAGCTTCCAGCCCAATCGTGGTTACGTCTCCTTGGTCACCTCTCATCTTTGGCTCATCTAGTTCCCAACGGTCGCCTCAGGATGAGATCCCTCCAGTGGCGACTCAAGTCCCGGTGGTATCAAGGTTGCAATTCCCTGGACGTCATGATCCCTATGGGACCTGTGGAATGGACGGACCTCCAGTGGTGGGTGACAGACGAGAACCTACGAAGAGGAGTGGATCTTCTCATCCTCCCCCCGGATTTGATGCTGTTTTCGGACGCCTCAAAGAAAGGGTGGGGGGCCCACGTTCTACACCACAGGACCTCATTCCTGTGGTCAGAATCAGAAAATTACCTCCATATAAATCTTCTAGAGATGAAGGCCGTTTTCTTGGCCCTTCAGCAGTTCCAACAATACCTGGTGGGTCACTCTGTGGTGGTGATGAGTGACAACACCACAGTAGTAGCTTACATCAACAAGCAAGGAGGTACCTTTTCAAAGCAACTATCCCATCTTGCAGTAGAGATACTGAGATGGACCGAAGTCCACTCGATTCCACTATCGGCACGCTTCATTCCAGGCAAAAGGAATGTGCTCGCCAACAATCTGAGCAGAGCGTCTCAGATAATGAGTACCGAGTGGTCTTTGGATCGTCTAGTAGCCAACAAAGTCCTGACTTTGTGGGGTTCCCCGACTGTGGATCTGTTCGCGACAGCATTGAACTTCATGCTTCCACTATACTGCTCCCCAGTCCCGGATCCCAAGGCGCTCTGGCAAGATGCCTTCCAACAACGGTGGGACAACATCAACGTGTAAGCCTTTCCCCGTTCAGTCTGATGAGGAGGGTGCTCAACAAGACCAGAATATCGGGCAATCTTTCAATGACACTCATATCTCCGCTATGGCATCACGTGGAATGGTTTCCGGACCTTCTGCAACTCCTAACGGAACTTCCGAGAGAACTCCCTCCACGACACGATCTACTCAGACAACCACATGCCAACATCTTCCACAAAGCCGTAGCTTCGCTACGATTTCACGCCCGGAGACTATCCAGCATCTCCTCGCTGAGAAAGGATTTTCGCAACAAGTTGCGATTAGGATGTCTGGACATCTGTGAAAATCATCCACATCTGTCTACTAGACAAAGTGGAAAGTCTTCTGTGGTTGGTGTCGTGGAAGGGGTATCTCTCCACTCGATGCCACTATTCCAACAATAGCGGAGTTCCTCGTGTATTTGCGGGAAGAAATGCGCCTTTCAGTCTCGGCGGTGAAAGGCTATCGCTCAGCCTTAAGTCTAGCTTTCAGGCTGAAAGGAATGGACATTTCTTCCTTGCTGGAACTTTCCCTCAGTTGAGAAAAGATTTTCGCAACAAGTTGCGATTAGGATGTCTGGACATCTGTGAAAATCATCCGCATCTGTCTACTAGGCAAAGTGGAAAGTCTTCTGTTGTTGGTGTCGTGGAAGGGGTATCTCTCCACTCGATGCCACTATTCCAACTATAGCGGAGTTCCTCGTGTATTTGCGGGAAGAAATGCGCCTTTCAGTCTCGGCGGTGAAAGACTATCGCTCAGCCTTAAGTCTAGCTTTCAGGCTGAAAGGAATGGACATTTCTTCCTTGCTGGAACTTTCCCTCAGTCGGAAGTGAGACCTCCTCCATGGAACGTGGTTCGAGTTCTCAGGTCTCTTAAGAGATCTCCCTATGAACCATTACGCCAGGCTTCAGATCGCCACCTAACTTGGAAGACGGTGTTCCTACTAGCTTTGGCATCGTCCAAGCGAGTCAGTGAACTTCATGGTCTCTCATATAACATCGCCCATTCAAGGGGAAGGAGGGAGGTAACGTTCAAGTTCGTCCCTGAGTTTATTGCTAAGACTCAGAATCCGAGGGTGCCGGAACCTCAGTTCAACTCCTTCCAGATTTCGAGTCTTCGTTCTGTAACAGATGACCCAGACCATCTCATACTGTGCCCAATAAGGAGTCTGAGGCTATATCTCAAAAGAACGGCTGCAGTCCGTCCTCAAGTGCAAGCATTGTTTGTTAGCCCTGGGAGGACTAAGAGGAGGGTCACCAAGAATACCATTCCGGCATGGATTCGTAGGGTGATCCATCTGTCCCTGAATCCAGACCCTCCTCCGTCACATCGCCCTAGAGCACATGATGTCAGGGGCGTAGCTACGTCCCTGGCCTTCAAGAAGAGTTTCTCAGTAACGCAGGTTCTTTAGGCTGGGGTGTGGAAGCGTCGGACGACCTTCACAGCCCAATACCTGCAAGACGTGACCCACAGGAGGCTCGATACGTTCTCTATCGGCCTTGTGGTGGCTGCACAACAGCTGGTTTAGTACCTCAGGCTCCTTAGTGGACAAGTAGCAGAAGGTTGAGGGCATTGTTACCCGGTCTTAGTCTGCATGAATGAAAAGGTTTGTCTGGCCCTTATTGTTTTCTTCATCTTCTCCTCTCTTGGGAAAAGCAGCATCCTGGTTTCTCTGCACAGCTGACCTCAAACCACTGCAGGTAAACCATGTTTCCTTGTGTTCCTAGTATTAAGCTAATACTGTCATGTCCCCATACCCTGACGAGGTGGTATTGGGAGAGTCCTAGCCTAAAGTTTCCATCTAAAGGACTACAGGTCAACTTCCTAGGACGAGTCACACTTTATTATACCTTCACACACAGCTTGTGTAGGCCGCCGTCCTTGCGTAGCAAGGTTCTAGCGGGGTGCAGGGACTCCTTATTTTTGAGTGCTGACACACTCAAATAATGAGTCCCCGGGCGAAGCCAAAAGCTAGTACTGGCTGGGACTTTCCACCCATCCTAATGGGTGAGTCACTCCTATTAAATAGCGTGGTTTGTATGTCAGTTACGGAACAAAAGACAAATTTGTAGATAATTTGTATTTTTCCTAACTATACAAACCTTAACTATTTAATAAAACTTGCCTGCCAGCCCTATCCCCCTTGAAGTCCTACCTCCAAGCAAAGTGAGCTCAAGCACAGGTGTGTGTGAGGGGGGGGGGGGGGGTGTTTAGCAAGCTACCCTCCCTACCCCCCCGCTAACTAGCAGTGGGGTAGTAAACCCTCGTTTAAATTCTAATGGCATGCAGAAGTTCCATCATTTACTGGCGGGTATTTCTGTGGTGTTGATGACTGACAACACTACAGTCGTGGCTCAGGTGAACAAGCAAGGCAGTACCTTTAGGCAGCACCTTTGCCATCTAGCAGTGGAGATGCTAAGAGGGGCAGAAGACAACTCATTGTTCCTATCAGCCTGCTTCATTCCAGGCTAGAGGAATGTGCTTGCAGACAATCTAAGCAGAGTGACTCGGATGATGGGCTCCGAGTGGTCTTTGAATCATCTAGTAGCCAACAGTCATAACTTTGTGAGGTTCTCCAACTGTGGATCTGTTCGCAACATCCCTGAACAATAGGCTCCCTCTCTACTGCTCCCCAGTTCCGGTTCCTCAGGCTTTCTGGAAAAATGCATTCCAGCAACGGGGAGACAACATCGACGTTTAGGCCTTTCCCCTGTTTTGTCTGATGAGAAGGGTTCTCAACAAGACTAGATCATCTAAGAACCTGTTAATGACCCTCATAGCTCCGCTATATCATCACGCCAAATGGTTCCTGGACCTTCTTCATATTCTGACGGAGGTTCCGAGAGAGCTCCCTCAACAACACAATTTACTCAGACAACCACATGTGAACATCATTCACAAAGCCATAGTATCCCCGTGACTTCACGCCTGGAGATTATCCAGCATCTCCTCCTTCAGAGAAACTTTTTGCAACAGGTTGTGAAAAGGATGTCTGGATACCTTCGAAGGTCTTCTGCTTCAGTCTACCAGGCCAAGTGAAGTTTCTTATGTGGTTGGTATCATGGAAAGGGGTATCTCTCCCCTTTATGCCACTATTCCAGCAATAGTGGAGTTCCTCGTTCACCTTCGGGAAGAAAAAATCCTCTCGGTCTCGGCGGTGAAAGGCTACTTCTCAGTAAGGCTGAAAGTAGTCAATATTTCCTCTTCGTTGGAATTTTCTCTCCTCATACAGAGTTCCGAGCTTATCTGCCCTCAGTCAGAAGTTATACCACCTCCATGGCACGTGGTTCTTGTCTCAGTCCCTGAAGGGTGCCCCCTACAAACCATTACGCCAGGCATCAGATCCCCACCTGACTCTGAAGACAGTTTTCCTATTTGCATTGGCCTCAGCCGAGAGAGTTAGCAAATTTCACAGTCTTTCACACGACGTCTCCCACTCAAGGGGATGGGGGGGAGGTAATGTTTGGCTTCGTCCCTGAGTTTATCGGCTAGACTTAGAATCTGGGAGTAGCAGAGCCTAGATTTAGGCCCTTCTGGATTGGGAGTCTTCATAACGTAACCGATGATCAAGATTAACTGTTACTTTGTCCAGTGAGGAGTTTGAGGTACTCTCTCAAGAGAACAGCAGCAGCTCACCCCCAAGTGTCAGCATGGAGAAGATCAAGGGGAAGATCACCAAAAATACCATCTCTGCTTGGATTCGGAGGGTCACTGACCTGGCCCTGAATCTCGATCCTCCTCCATAGATGAGACAACCCAGAGTTCATGACGTTAAGCGCATCGGCTCGTTCCTTACGTTCAAGAAGAACTACTCCGTGATGCAGGTCTTACAAGCGGGCTTGTGGAAGTATCTTAAGACCTTCACCCCCACTACCTGGAAGATGTGCCCCACATGAACATGGAGACGTTCTCCATTGGCCTTGTGGTGGCTGCACAACAAGTGCTTTAAATACCTCAGGCTTCTTGAGGAACAAGTAGCAGATGGTTAAGGGCAAAGGTTACCCAGGATTAGTCTGGGATGAATGTTAAGAATGACTGGCTCTTTGTCTCTTTCATTTTCCCCTCTCTTGGGGAACAGCACCTACGATCCTCTGCAAGTTTGCCTCATCTGTTTGCAGTTAAAGCCATTTCCTTGCGTAACCAAACATAGAAATAATGCTTGTTGCCTCCCCATACCCCCAGGCGAGGTGGGATTAGGTAACGTCTATGGTTGATTCAGAGTCCTATGTTTCTGAGAAATCTTACCTAGACTAGTCACACTGCTAGTTTCACACAATCACACAGATTGCTCAGGCAGCTAAGCAGGTTTTGCACAGATTTTAGTGAGGTATCAGGGTTTCTCCCTGTTACATGCAGAGCATGTACGGGGAAAACCCCTGGGTCAAACACCAGCCAGTTGGTTTGGACTTCCACCCTCCTAAAGGATGATTCTTCCCTAATAAAGAGCAAAAGGGTTTGTATTTAGTGTCGGAACAAATGACAAATTTGAAAGTAATTTGTATTTTTCCTAACGATACAAACCTTAAGCTCTTTGGCCCACCATTACTTGTGCCCTTGTAAGTCCTGTTTGCAATCAAAAGTGATGAGACAACACAGGTGTGTGTGAGCAGGGTAGCAGGCTACCCCTCCACCCCCGCCAACTAGTGGTGAGGTAGTTACACCTAGCTAAAAGTCTTATGGCTAGTCCTCCAGCTTCCCCAAAATTATATCCCAAATAAAGAGCTCAAGATTTGTATCGTTAGGAAAAATACAAATTACTTAGAAATTTGTCATATTTATTATGTCCCCTTTCTTCAAAGAAGGTGGAGTCGGGCAATGTATAGATTATGAACGGGCTCACCCCTACTGTGTACTAGTCTATTCACCTCCCATTGAAATCTTTTACTCCTTCCAGCACTGATTGGCGAGACTTGTCATCCTACGAGGAAAACGAGGTGTCAGGCTGCCTCTTGAGGAGCTCCTATGAAGCACATTAGGTTATCCTGGGACAGTAGCCAGCCAGTTGGTTTGAGGTTCTCAACCCACCTTAAGGTGAGTCTCCTACGTAAGGAACGGAAGGTTTGTATGCTGCACTGGAACAAATGACAATGGTTCCGTAACTGGAATACAAACCAACGCTATTTATAGGGGATATATAGGGGTATTACTTTCGGCTAAGCTGAAAGGAAAAGCCAATAGAATTTAGCGAGTGTTAACCAACCATACTGCTAGTTAGCGGGGGGATGGGGGTGTTAGTAGCTTCCTCTCTCAACTACACACCTGTGACTGTGCTTTGCTTTGCTTTTGGCTCGGATGGAGAACGGTTGTTACTGCTCCTCTTCCTTACCAATTTGGACAGCCATTACTAATCACTTTTTTTGTTTTTTTCTTTTCAGTTTGTGTGTGCCTTCCCTGCCAGCCATGCGTACCTGCCCTGGGCTCGTTGATTGGCAAGTCAGCAGCCTGTTCTTCTCCAGCGCGTCAGCAGCCTTTGGCTGCACACCTGTCTCTTTCCTGTCGTTCCCCAACAACTTGTCGCTCTCCAAAAGAGGAAAGCAAACGTCACATCGGCTCTAAGAACCAGCCTCCCGATAGGTGCCAACGTTCGTTAGATTTCCAGCGCTGATTTGAGCAACGTCGATTGTGGGAAGAGAGGCCTGCAAGACCTTCTCCTCCTCGAGCTCTTGAACTCCCACCTGAAAGACGAAAGTCTCCTCCCCATCGTTCACCGTCGCCTCGTTCTCCTCTCCGCAAATGCAGAACATCACGCTCGCCTGGGAGAGCGGAAAAAAGCAAGCTGCAGGAATTCAAGATTCCGAAGAGACCACCTTCACGGTCGATTCCTGTTGGTCGGAAGGAGACTGCAGCTCCGCATCCTCCCTTTAACTCCTCCTGGATGTCAGATAAGGCTCCCTTGTGGGATCCTTCTTCGTTGTTCTATATGGGGTAACTTTCCAACAGTGCCACAATCGGTCCGCAGCCGTGAATTGCAAAATCATGTTTTATTCATAGTTTGTTGTTCTCTTTATATCAATGCATTATGATTTTGAGTTTTTTATTCATAGTTTGATGTTATATCTGTTCCAAAATATTGAGTTTGGAACCTTGGTTAGGGCAGTAACCCAAGCCATTACGGCAGGTATCCCACCTGCCCATCCTTCGGGAACTCCCAGGATTCCCCTGGAAGAGTCCTCCTCTACATTTTCAGACCCAAGGCGAAGATCCACGGTCCCTCCCCGTCAAGAAACTTTGGTTTCTTCTCCCCTGAAGCGGAAAAGAGGAGTCGCTGATGAAGTAGCTTCACGTAGGGTCAAGCTGACCCCTGTCAGGTCGTCCAAGGGGAGGTCAAGTGTTGCCATGCCCACTTCTCCTCACCCTCCTGCTCCTCACTCATCGATTCAGTCAGAGTTCTCTCTCTGGGAAGAGTCCTTAACTGACTCTTTCTGGCCTTTGCTTATTGAGGAAGTCCCACGAGATCCCAGAGTAGTCTCGAAACCTGTGGAAGAGTCCATCCTTCCCCCTACGGGTGACCAACAGAAGGTCGTTCCATCCAAACCTCCTGTGCTAGAGACTTTCTTCCCTCCAAGGAAAGAGTTTAAGGATTCAAGAACTCTGCCAAAGTCCTCATTGGGGATTACAGGACCTGCAGAGTGGGTCAAGCAGTCTACATTTGACCACTTCGATAACGACCACGACCCACCCCGAGATGATGTCTCGTGTGTGGAAGACAACGATTCGGCTGCCAGTTCTTCTTCAGAAGCTGAACAGGAAGAATCAGAACAGGGCATCGGGCAGGTTATAGCTTGCGTGAGTTCACTCAATGGGTTGGCAGACCCATTGATGGCTCCTCAGGAGGGCAAGGTGATGGTCTTGGACCACGTCTTTGGCACTCGGAATCCCCCAAGTACAGCGAAGCCTTGCCCTGGTCTCAGGGACTGAAGAATGCCCGACGGAAGGTGTCTGCCCAGCTCTCCGAGTCCTCTAGCTCTCTTCGATCAGGCTCATCCTTAAAACTACTGCGACATCTGAGTGTCCAGCAGAGAGATTTTTAAAAGGTCCTTGACGAGTCTCCCGGCTCTTCCTCTTCACCATTCCTTAGAGGAACTTATGAAGGGGATCTCTCTAGAGAGACTCTTCGGGTTTCAAGTTTACTTCTCAGCTTCGGAAATTCTAAACAAAGAGAAAGTGGCGAAGTATGCCATGCAGGCTACTTTTTGGCTGGATTTATGGTTGAGATCAGTGAGAAACCTGGTGCAGACAAAGGGTTTTTCTAAAGAAGGCTCCCGGAAAGCAATGGAGGCCTACTTCCTGTCGGGTATTTGGACTAATGAGTTCGTTGCCCACCAAGTAGTGAACTATTGGGCGAACACCATCTTAAGGCTTAGAGATGCAATAATCGAGAGATTCCATTTTCAAGTCCCCAAACTGTGAGATAGCGAAATTCCGAAACTCCTCTCTGAAGGGTTCCTCCTTGTTCAAGCTGGGGGATGTCGAGTGAGCTGCGGAGAGATGGAGAAAGTCCTACCAGGACTCCCTCCTCTATAGGGCCTTAACATCCCGCTCTTACAGACTACGTTCTCTCCCGCAGATGAACCAACAGAAACCAATGACGAACAGGAGTGCGGCAACAGACAACAAGGTGTCTAAAAGTCGTCCTGTGGAGGGAAGTATCCTAGAGGAGTCAGCCGTGGCTGCAAATGCTATGTGATTCCCCTGCTTGTCCACCAGTGGGGGAATGCCTGCATTGCTGCTGGAAGAGCTGGATGCAGCTTGGGACTGAACCCTGGATAGTCTCCGTGATTAGTTCAGGGTATCGTGTCCCGTTCACTCAATCTCTCCCCCCACTGATCAAGACTCTAGTGTCAACTAGCTCCTATGCAAAGGGATCTGCAAAGAAGCTGGCTCCTCGGGCTGAAGTCCAGACCATGTTGAAGAAGGGCACCCTCTAAAAATTCCTCGGCGACTCCCCAGGCTTTTCCAGTCGACTTGTTTATGTGAAAAAGGCGTCTGGAGGCTTGAGACCAGTCATCGACCTCTCAGCTCTGAACAAGTTTGTTAAACAAACCTCGGTCAGCACGGATATGGTTTAGTGGTTTGCGGACTGTAGCCAGATGTAGCACGCAGACTGCCTAGTGTCTGAATGCCAACCACACTCCAACATTCACTAAACAAAAAGATGAAATGATGGAATTCCCATAAATCTGGGCAAAAGGTAAACAATCAAGAGAACTGGGCACTGGACACCACCCTTCGAGATTTTATACTAGGCAAGGGAACCCAGCAAGAACCTCAAATTTCCCTATTATCTTTTCATGGGTTCCCCGTCTCTCTTTGCAGTGCTATGAATGGAGTTCTAAATAAGAGCAATATGCTTTTTAGGTAGCAGGTTTCCTCATTATATTTCAAGTTATTTGAACATTACAAATATTAGAAGAGAAAAAGAATGTTACATTGAAAAACAAACTTCAGGCTGGAACGGGGAATATTCTAGGTGAGGAAGTGCATTGAAATAGTATTAAAAAAAGATTATTCAAATAATTGAGAGAGAAAAACAAATTTCATATTTGTGAAAATACAGGTCTACAAAACCAGGAGAGATAAATCTCTTTATACAGAACCTCTTTGGAATCAATCCTCTAGATATTTAATCTACATATACAAGTAGAAATAAAGACCAACATAAGTGTAAATATTTGGGCTAAATTCAAATGTAATATGACAGGTCACTTCAGTTAGTATCAAAGGGATTGTAAAACAATATTACCTATCTCTACATTCTCATTTTAACATCAGAAAGAGGCCCTTCCTCTAGATTGCATAGTAACACACAAAAAAGAAAAAATAATTCATTCATTATAAGTCAGACAAGGGGTGAGACCACAGGACTTCATGTACACCCTAGATCTAAATGATGCATATTTCCAGATCCCAATCCATCCGTCTTCAAAGAAATATCTCAAAATCAAACTAGACAAAAAGTAATACCAGTTCAAGGTAATGTGCTTCGGTCTTTCCACAGTACCTCATGTTTTCACGAGTGTTCACCCTAGTGTCATTTTGGGCTCACAGAATCGCCATCCGTCTCCTATGCTATCTGGAAGAGTGGTTGAGTCTAGCAGACTCGGTGGCGCCCTTTCTTCAGCACAATTACAAACTTCTGGGACTCTGCCAAGATCTGTGAATCTTGGTTACCTCAAGAAGTCATCTCTGCTTCCCTCTTAACGACTGGTATACTTAGGAATAATAATAGACACCAATCTTCACAAAGCCTTCCCATCACACGAGAGGGTAGTGAAGCTGAGGAAGGTTGCAAGACCTTTCCTCAGATAAGAACTCCCACCCCAAAGGTGGTTATGTCTCCTCGGGCACCTATCATCCATGGTCCATCTAGTTCTCAACGCCTGCCTGATAGGATACGATCTCTCCAGTAATGACTAAAGTCCAACTAGAATCAGGCCTTTGATTCCCCGGACATTGCGATCTCATGGGACCAGAAGAACGGACGGACTTCGAGTGGTGGGTGGCAGACGAGAATCTACTAAAGGGTGTTGACCTTCTTGTCCCTCCCCCAGGACTTGATGCTCTTCTCAGATACATCAAAAGAAGGGGTTGGGCCCATATGCTGCACCACTCGACCTCCAGCCTGTGGTCAGAGTTCGAAATGTACAGTACCAGCACATAAATCTCTTAGAGATGAAAGCTGCCTTTTTGGCCCTTAAACAGGTCCAGCAGTTCCTGGCGGGCCATTCAGGGGAGGTAATGAGTGACAACACCACAACAGTAGCTTACATTAACAAGCAAGGTGGTACTTTTTTGCAGCCCGTATCCCATCTGACAATAAAGATAGTGAGATGGGCACAATTCAACTCGGTGACCCTATTTGCTCCTTTCATTCCCAGGAAAAGTAATGTGCTTGCGGACAACCTTAGCAGAGCGACTTAGATGGTGGGCTTTGAGTGGTCTTTGGATCATCTAGTAGCCAACAAAGTCCTTACATTGTGGGGTTCCCTGACGGTGGATCTGTTTACAACGGCCTTGAACTTCAGGCTCCCATTGTACTGTACTGCTCCCCAGTCCCTGACCCCAAAGCTCTCTGGCAAGATACATTCCAACATCGGTGGAACAACTTCAACATTTACGCCTTTCCTCGTTCTGTCTGATGAAGAGGGCACTCAACAAGACCGGAACATCGGTCAATCTCTCAATGACCCTCATAGCTCCGCTATGGCATCACGCAGAATGGTTCAAGTAACTTCTACAACTCCTAACGGAGCTTGTGAGAGAGCTCCCTCCGCGAATGATCTACTCAGACAACCGCATGCCAACATATTCCACAAGCCGTAGCTTCTTGACAACTTCATGCCTGGAGACTATCCAGCACCTCCTCTCTCAGAGAGGATTTTCGCAACAAGTTAAGGAAAAGGATAGCTGGACACCTGAGAATATCTTCAACTTCAGTCTACCTGCCAAAGTGGAATATCTTCTGTTGTTGGTGTCATGGAATGGGTATCTCTCTCCTCAATGCCACTATCCCAGCAATAGCAGAGTTTCTTGTGTATTTGCATGAGAAAACGCTCCTCTCAGTTTCGGAAGTAAAAGGTTTGTATTGTTAGGAAAAATACAAATGACTTCCAAATTTGTCAGCTTTTATACATAAACTATAAAGAGAGACTTATGTCAGCCTCTTCAAGATGAAAACATTCCCTGCAAGTTTAAACTTCGGAAGTTCAACCGACTCAACTACCTGATTAGGAAGGTCATTCCACAACTTGGTCACAGCATGAATAAAACTTCTATAGTACTATTTTAGCATTGAACTAGTAGCTGGATTGACCACCAGTTTAGAACAGTAGCATACTTGGCATCAACCTGAGGCAGAGAAGAAATATATGCCTGTCACATGGTGTGGGCAATTAAATAATGATATGATGGGAGGCAGTTAATCAGACGATTTTTACATCGTAAGAGGATTCATTTTCTAAGTTAATTTTCACAACAAAAATGAGCCTAAATCTTCTTCAAAGTGAGTGAAATAGAACTTTTAATCTTGGGATTACATAACAGAAGAAATACAAGTTTCTCGCTGACTTTACAATTACTGGAACAATTATAATGGTAATTAACTTGTAAATAAAAGATACATAGGGGGAGAACGGATGCAGAGCAAGTTACTGTTAATCTGCTTCCATCAGTAGAATAGTAATTTACCTCAAGTCTCAATTCTGACTTATTAACTAAACATTACTGTCAAGCAAGAGTGAGGGACACACACATAATACTTGTCTCACGTTAGAAGTCTACTGCGATCACAACCTAGTGGAGTGTAATGGTCGCCCAGAGACGAAGGGGGCACGCGTCCATCTCCCGCGTCTGACTCCCCTCACTCTACTTCCAAGGATGAGTTTTTATGGCACCTGTCTGTATGGGGGTCAGGTGCTTCCGCTAGGCGATAGGTGGTATCCTTCTCCTACGTGATAGCTGCAATCTAGGTCGCCCAGGTCTAGGTTGCCCCACCTTAAAGCCCCCAGCTTTTGTCCAACCTCCCTCATGCTTTGACCTGGGAAGTAAAAGAATGACAACAGTTTACAGTCTACATTAATGGTGCAACTCTTTCTTCAGGCCAGTTGGCTTGTGACATAATTTAGGTTGAACTGATTTACATAATACACATTTAACTCTATAGATATATTTTGTCTTGTGACATGCCAACCTCGTTCTTTCGGGATTGAAAGTGGTTGTGCATGTGGCACCCCAGTGGGCTAACTGGGTATTAAAGAGGAGAGATGCAGTAACGGCACACTTTTCGAGCTAGGTAGAGATGTCTCGATCACATACATCTTCACTTCCTCTTGGGCTAATGGTATCGAGAACACTGTTGACAGGGGAAAAAGAAGTGTTGCGACTCTGCCGAGCAGTGAATATCAATAGCGGTGTTCCTTCTAGATCAACTCTCCCAAGCTTCCTCCTCTTAGCCCAGTAAACCAGTGCCAAAGAAACTGCCGGTGAAGCCCAGACCGCTATCTGCATCTCCAGGGTCCTCTGCCTCGAGAAGGGATGGGGACTGTGCTCCATACTTTTGCCCTTCAACCTGGTTGTGCCAGGAAGGGTGGTAGAGGAAGCAGTGGTTGACAGGATTGGCAAACGCCTTTTCCAGCTGCAGCCAGTATCGGGATACTCATCAAGACATCAGGCAATGTGGCCGTGACACGGTGCATAAATTTGATTGGTAGTAGAAGTCCTTCAGACCAAACACTGCCTTCCTGTTATAAGTTCTCGTCCTGTAGTGGTTTGCGGACTTTGGCCAGAGGTAGCACCCGAACTGCCTAGTGTCTGAATACCGACCACATTCCAACGTTCACTACACAAAAAATATACAACGGTGGATTACCCAAAAATCTGGGTTAAAGGCAAACAATCAAGGATGAACTGGGCACTGGGCACCACCCCTTGATTTTATACTGGGCAAGGGGACCTAGCAAGAACCTTACTTCCTCCTTATCTTCCCTTGCCTTGAGCTTGCTGAATAAACGTGTGGCATTACAGCCGATTCATTCTGGGAAAATGAGCAGTATACATGGATTGCTCTATCTTCTTTAGGTAAGATATCTTCAAACATAGGTAATGCGTCAGAACATTCGGTGAAAGGGACAAATTTTTAGTACTGATAACAGGACACAGTGTGGGAGAAAAAAATTATGATACTAAGAAAAAAACAGTGGCTGAGAAGGGGACAAAATGGTGAAAGGAACTGGAATGAAATGCTGTCTTCATAAAAACAAGAAAAATATTTATTTGTAAATGAAACAAAAAATCTATATCATTCCCAAGAAGTACCTAACGCTATGCTACAAACATCTACTGTACATGTTATAGTACATCATAAATGCAACCGTGTGTATTGCCTGGGTGGTCCAACTATCTTAACAAACAACACTACTCCTACACTAAGCTTAAAGGAGAACCTCGCAACACTGTGGTTTTATGACATCTGTAATGACCAGTAAGATACCTGAAAAATCAATATCAAGTCAACCATCTATTAAGAACACATAAAACTGTGAAAATACTGTACTGCAATAGTTTTCCCTAAAGCAATACTGTCCTTATCAGTATCCATTCTACCATTAGGCTGCAAAGTTACTTAAAAATTCTTAGCTTCTGAATAGTATGGCCGCATACGACGCTGTGCAGGTCTTTGTGGGCTTATGATAGCAATGTCTAGAAAATCTCCAATTGTAAACTGGCAATGTGATAAGGTTTTGTTGTCATCGAGACTTTTCTGACCAACAACAGTAGTGCCTAAATCTCTCCTTCTTGGAAGGGGTTTTGATAATTCTGGAAAGATTCAGACTAAACTCGAACACAGTCCCACTCCTCCTAGCATCTGAATTCACTTCCTGGACCAACGACCAGATATTCCATTTCAATAGCTCCTGTGAAGTATTAATGTTTATGACACAATCTCATATAACGAGATTCTTCCTGGTTATACTTCGCACACCGAAACAAAATAGTCATCAACTTTACGGCGTTGACTGCCGAACACGAACAATAGACAACGGCCTTATAATGCCTTTGTTTACATCCCCTCCACAAACTGTTTATGCTTATCCGAAATAAAAACTACTCGTTTTTGTGTTATTCAGTTTAACAACAAAGTAAAGTGCTTCCAGTTAACAGGCAAGATAATATGAATAAAAAGCAGCAACACTGACCACTAAACACTATGGTAACAGGCAATAAGCAACTTCATCTTCCTATGTACTCAGGAGAATAACCTAAACTTCTCTCCCTACTGGGTGTAAGAGCCTGCTGTCAGTACCTGTTTAAAAGAAATAATACTGATTAAGGCACTTTTTTGGGGGGACACTTGATGACTTTATACAATATAGAAAAATTAAAACATTTTTTTCATACACACAACGGATTTTGAGCAAAGCGAAAAATCTATTTTTGGGTGATATGGCCATGTCATCCTGATGGAAGGTTCCTTTAGGCAGCTTTCTAAGGGATATTTGGCTACAGTGATACTCCCAGAGAATTAACCATAGGTTTCCAGAATTCTAACTCCTGGCGCGAGTATCCTTAATATAACTTTTAAGGATATCGCATAATATCAGGGGACGTATTTCTTGATACGACACATGGCAATCTTCACCCCGAAGTAGATTTTACGCTTTGAGGGAGAAGAGTGGCGAAGTAGAAGGGGAGCCGTTATCAAGGTTGCCTGGTGGATCCCCTCCCCGTACTACTACAGTGAACTATTCCTTGTTGCATTTAAATGTACCAACCGTGTGTCACACGATCGTACATAGTAACGGCATTTCATTTTATGTATATATTATGCTTGTATCTTCGCTCTCCCCTCGCACTGACAAGAACCTGAAATAACATCTGATTTTCTCACCGTTAACTGTTAACCGGTAAGCTTTTCGGTTGAACATGAAATTGCCTGTTATGTCTTTTGTGCCCTTTTTTACCTGGAATCTATGTATATAAAAGTGAGTGTTCTGTAATAAAGTTACTCAGTTGCTTTCATCCTGCCTTTGAGTCATCACAACCTTCTCTCGGCACGTTACATTGGTGACCCCGGAAGAGGACTCGCTCCTCCCGCCTTCACCCCCCGCCCCTCACTGGTATTATAGAGGACTCTACAGAAGTTGGCGCTGCGCCATTCAAACTTTCATCATTCGCCAGCGGAGAGGCGCCTGCTTGGTTTCAGCGCGCAAAAGTCCAGTTTTGCTCAACCACCAAAGCAGATTTTGTTCTCGCAGCGATATCCAAGGACACCTTCCCGGAAATATACGACTGGCTTTGTGAACAAGGAGACATCCCAATAGCATATGACACCCTCAAAACATACCTTCTGCAACAGTACTCGCTGTCGCCAGCCACCCGTATAGCAAGGCTTTTTCAGCTCTCTCAACAACCGTTGGGGGACCAAAGGGCTTCACTCGCCCTCAGGTAAATGACCAGTATCGCTCGCCTGCAACCTGCCGTAGACGGCTCTCCTCGTGAGATGAACCTACTTCGTGCCCTTTGGATACGCCGTTTACCCTAACCTGTACGCGCTTCCATACCCGATGTCGATAGTTTACCCATAAAGGACTTGATGACCAAAGACGACTCCCTTATGGACAGTCACTTCAAGACCTTCAAGACCTCCATCAACGCCTCCACTCCTGACGAAGAGGATGCCTATTCACCGTCAACCGAAGCTGACGTGAATGCCGTAAGACATACACGCTTACCCCGTGACGTGCTGAAGCGGCAACAAAGCCACCCACCACCCACCACTCGCTCGCGACCCAACCAACGACTTCTACAGCCATTTACTGCCTCCCATCGGCTGCAGTTTTGCTATTACCACAACAGATTCGGGGCAGCCGCGAAGAAATGTGCCAAGAATTGTCAGTGGCCAAAAAACATGTAAGTAGGCCATCGCTCTTGGCTGTGGCCTCCCGTGTTTCTAATCTTTTATTTTTACATGATGCAGGAACTGGTGTGCAATTTTTGGTAGACAAGGGTGCTTGTCATTCTCTTTTGCCAAGGGAACTCTTCAGGACACGACATAGTCTGTCTACGTCTGCCGACGTCCGCTTGGTAGCTGCCAACGGATTTGCGATACCCACCTACGGTTACGAGAACCTCACATTATCATTTGGAAACGGTAAATTTAATTGGAAGTTTCTTGTCGTTGCTGACGTCACATTGCTAATCCTCGGTGCGGATTTCCTCTCTCATTTTCACCTTCTGGTCGATGACGCCCACCGACGATTAGTCAACGCAGACTCGTACTTGTCGACACCTCTTCAACCCGCCCCTCCAACTTTGCTCTCCACATCAGCGCACCCACGGAGGCCTACGCCCACCTCCTCACGTCGTACCCGGAAGTTTTCCGTCCAGAACTTCGCCAAACGCCCACGGCTCCTGCCAAGCACGGTATTTATCACCATATCAAGACAACGGGACCCCCAGCAATATGTATCATAAATAGAATCCCTGTGACATATTTACATCTTTGGGTATATATGTTTTTAACCTGTAAGGGAAGAAATACATATATTATAAATCATCCATAGGTGCCACTCACTATTGTGAAATTACTTGATTGATTTCACTTAGATGCTGGATATGTCTCAACACTGTGTACAAATGTTCACACAGCATTGGTGTTATTGGTTAGATTCTACACCTATATAGAACAGTCCGAAATTCACCATAGTGATTTTCATTAAAGGATATTACACTCGAAGATGCTAATACCTGTTCACCCAGT
Organism: Palaemon carinicauda; assembly: GCF_036898095.1. Taxonomy (NCBI): domain Eukaryota; kingdom Metazoa; phylum Arthropoda; class Malacostraca; order Decapoda; family Palaemonidae; genus Palaemon; species Palaemon carinicauda. The sequence continues at coordinate 94,446,570 of NC_090749.1, read as the reverse complement.
CCACTGTTAAGTCCCAAAACAGTCCACTGTTCATCGCAGCATTAGACAACAGGTTTTATGACACTACCTGCTGCCACCACAGTGTTTTATTTCATGCACTTGCTTCGCGTAGTGTTCATAGAAAACTCTAGAAGATTTCCACCTCGTATATGAGCGGAAGTTTATCAAAGTCCATATGTTGAATGAAGTTCAACGAGGAAGCAACTTTTCTTGGATCGTGACCTGTGGGTGTACTGTCAGGGTCCGCTCTGCGAATAAAGTAGGTGAGTTTCACCCTCAGTTGTTATAGAGATAAGTTTGATCCTGAGGTTTTGCCTAGGAAGAGCTGTCCCTCCTTGAAGTCTCAAGTTCTTCGAAGATAGACCTTAGGACACTCTACTGGACATAGAGAGACATCTTCCTTCAGAGGGCAGATTCTCCAAGGACCCTACCTTTTGGTGGGCAGCTCGATTTTGGCGAGAAATGTAGAATCGGGAAAAAGATTCAGTTCTCCCTCTTCTGTGAACTGAATATGGCCCTCGTTTCTAGATAGGGCCACTATTTCACTAACTCTAGCCCCTGAGGCTATAGCAAACAAGAATATCACTTTCTGTGTTAGATCATTTAGGGTACAATCTTCGTTGTTCAAGTTCGAAGCATAGTGCAAGACTTTGTCCAAGGACCATGATATGGGCTTTGGAGGGGTTGCTGGTTTGAGTCTAGCGCATGCTTTCGGAATCTTATTAAAGATTTCGTTTGACAAATCCACCTGGAAGGTGTAAAGAAGAGGTCTAGTGAAGGCTGACTTACACGAAGTTATTGTGGTGGAAGCCAGGCCTTGTTCAGGAAGGTACATGAAGAAGAAAAGGCTAAAGTCTATCGAGATTTTTGCTGGTTTTCTTGTCTTCACGAAGGAAACCCACTTCTTCCAAGACTTAATATTGTCTTCTGGTTGACTGACTTGTATTCTTCCTTATAGTCGATGTTGTCTTTTGAGATCCCGAACCTTTTCTTGGCTGCTAAGGTGAGAAAATCAGGAGATGTAGGTTTTGGGTTCTCAACGATGAAGCGTAGACAGTTGACTTCTGAACCAGTTGGAATAGAACTGGACTCGGCAGAGGAAACAGCTTCAGGTTCAGTTCTATAACTAGAGGGAACCAATTGCTCCTGGGCCATTTGGGGGCCACTACTGCTGCTGTCCCCCTGAAGGATCTCAACTTGTTGAGGACCTTCAGCAGGAGATTTGTTGGTGGGAACAGATAGATATGATTCCATCTGTTCCAATCGAGAGACATAGCATCTGTCGCTTCTGCCCAAGGGGCCTCGTATGGGGCCACATATTGAGGCAGTTTCTTGTTGTCGCTCGTTGTGAAGAGGTCGATCTGCGGTTCTGGGACTTTTTCCAAGATGAAGGAGAATGAGTCTGCATCTAGGGACCATTCTGTCTCTATCGGTTTTCGCCTGGATAGAGCGTCTGCCGTCACATTGCGGAACCCTTGCAGGTGAACTGCTGATAAGTGCCATCTTTTCTTCCTTGCCAAGTGAAAGATGGCTAACATCACGTGATTGATGTAAGGCGATCTCGAGCCTTGTTGGTTCAGACATTTCACTATTACTTCGCTGTCCAAGACCAGCCTGATCTGGGTTGATCTGTGAGGGGATAGTTTCTTCAACGTTAGGAAGACTGCCATGGCTTCCAGAATGTTGATGTGAAAGGTCTTGAACTGGTGCGACAGTTCCCTTGCACTTTCCTTTGATGGGAATGGCCTCCCCATCCTTCCGGTGAGGCATCTGTGTGGATGACCACTGAAGGTTGAGGTGGTTGTAAGGGAATTGTCCTTGTCAGGCTCTTGATCTTTGACCACGGCCTTAGAAGCAATCGCAGTAAGGTCAGTGTCAATGTCTGTTGATCTCTTCGAGCGTTTGATGCGTATCTTCTCCAGACTCCTGACGCATCCTTTAACTTCTCTCTCCTCTTCTACGGTGGAATGGAGAGACGGTGTGACTGCAAGTTCCAATGGATTCCTAACCATTGGAATTCTTGAGGTGGAGAGAGGCGAGACTTCTTGTAATTGATCTTGAAACCCAGATGATCCAGGAACTGGATCACCTTCGTGGCTGCCTGCAGACAAGATGTTTTGGATGCTGCCCACACCAGCCAGTCGTCCAGGTATGCTGCTACCTGAAAGCCTTCTAAGCATAGCTGTTGGAATACTGTGTCCACAAGTTTTGTGAATATCCTTGGGTCTATATTTAGTCCAAAGGGCATGGCTGTGAAGACATAATTTTTTTTTCTGTAGTTTCAATCCTAGGTAGGAGGAGAGGGGGTGGCTGACTGGTAGGTGCCAATAAGCATCTGCCAGGTCTATTGAGACTGTGCACGCCCCTTTTGGTAACAGGGTACTTATGTGTTGTAGGGTTAGCATCCGGAACTTGTTGTTCTCGATGAACTTGTTGAGTGGAGACAAGTCTAGAATGACTCTGAGTTTGTCCAAGTCTTTCTTGGGAACACAAAACAGCCTTCTCTAGAATTTGATGGACTTTGTTTTCCTTATTACCTTTTTGTTCAAGAGTTCTAAGGTATATTCTTCCAATAAGGTGGTGGAGTGTTGGAAGAATTGAGGAAAAGGAGGTGGAATTTATTTCCATTTCCACCAGAGTCCATTCTTGACTAGGCTTTGGTCCCAATGATCGAAGGTCCAATGATCCCGAAAGTGGAAGTCTTCCTCCTACCTGGAGCATCTCATAGTTGAGATGATCCAGACGGTTTGTTCCCCTGACCACGTCCTCCTCTACCCCTTGAGGGGTTTCTTGAGGAGCCTTTGCCTTTAGGGTGAAAGGTAGTGGTGTGCTTCTCAAAGCCTGGATTAAAAACAGGCGATTGGGCTACCAGCTGCTGGGGCACCATTTGGAAGGTGGTTTGCGGCTGGACAACCATTTGGGGCACTGTTGTCATGGTAACAGTGGGATGTTGTGCAGATCTGTGAGACACTCGTGGCTTCTTTGTCTTCGTGTTCTTGGGTTGGGGACCAGCGTCAGAGGATGATTTCCTCTTGGAAGACATGTCCCACTTCTGGAGAAGGTTCCTATTCTCCGTGGCGGCTTTAGCGATTACCTCCTCGACTACTGTACTTCTTTTGGGAAGAGGTCCTTGCCCCAGATGCATGAAGTGATCAACTTCCTGGGCTCGGGTTTGACCGTTGCATTGGCAAACACATGCTCTCTACAGGCCCTCCTGGCCTTTACGAAAGCATACATGTCCTTCACATGGGTAGCCATGTGCATCTTGGCTAGGACAATGTACATATCTGGGGTTCGAGAGGCCTGCACACATCTCCATACAGTTTTGGAGAGACAAAGAGGCAGCTAGTCTCTCCTTTGTCTCCTGTTCCCTTCTCATAAGATGTACCAACAACTTTGGAAGGTTCTCATTGAACTGTTGTCCTGCTATCTCTGGATCCAGTTTCGAGATTGAGAAGGTTAGATGAACCTCGTTCCATTCCTTCTCGCAGGTAGGCAGGGCTAGAGACAATGGTCTGCATTCCTCTAGCGTAGGACATGGTTTGCCTGCGTCAACTGCTTTTAACACACAGTTGAGAGCTTTGGTCGAAAAAGGAGAAGCTCTGGAGGAAGGAGCAAGGAAAGTAGGGTGCCTCTTGCTCAAAGCTGAAATCTTCGAGTTGGTATAGCCGTCTTTCTTTAGGGTACTAGTCAAGAGAGCCTGCGCCATGTCATGTTCAAAGATCATGACCTCCTTAGGTTCCGTCTCCTCTCGAGATGCTAGTTCATCCCGCACTAACTCCACTACTTGTAGAATATTGATATTGACGGGTAATCATTGGTGTTCCGATGATCTAGGATATTTTTATTTATTCTTTATTGACAAAACTTTATATACATTGTAGTACAATAATTATATTTAGTTTACACAAAACATCAGAATGTTGAAGGATTACTTCTCCCAACATTTTCTAAACGGTCTCAACAATGGACTGTGAAAGGATACACAGATTATGTTGGAAATTCATACTATTGTATCATTATATACTGTAGTTTTCTAACTGCTGTATTGTTATACAGCAGGAATACTGGCTACCGTATTGTCTTATCCTGTAGTTTTGCGGAATGCTACCGGGTTAGGCTAGTACCTGGCGGCATTAGCCGACACAGAGAGAGAAAGCATGGAGAGAAGGGCTACTGTATTATTATAGTTTAGTACAGTAATTACGGCTGTAGGGACTACTGTCTCTACTGCCTTCTTTCCAGAATGAGGATTCAATTTAAGGGGAGAGAATGCATTGATTCTAGCTTTCATCCAGCCACAATTTCTGTTGCCGGCTGTATTGCCGGTTACAAGGTTTGTGGATGGCAGTCCAAGGGAAGACTGAAGAATACTCAAAGTTGTAATGGGTTTCCCACCGGCAGCCTTCAGGGCCGGCTCAACCTTTCCCAGAGCTTTGCTTCCGTTAGGGAGATGGTTGAAGCGGCAACCTAACCGCCTTTGTACGAGTCCGGTCGGTAACTCAGTCAGCCCGACAAGCGGGAGTGATTGTAGAATACCGGCCACAGGAATCGGGACGGCTAGGCTGTCACTAAAGGACAGAAGGGGAAGGGGAAGGGTCCTATATTTTACATAGAAAGGTGGCGGCAGGTATGCCTCCTACTTTCGGCTGTAAATCAAGGAAACGTAGCTCCCTATACCAGCGCCGTCTTGGGCGGCAGAGGAATAACGATTCCCTAGCCTGAGTCATTGCCAGATATAAGACATGTCTTCTAGTCCACAAGGGAGAAAGGTGGCGGCAATTATACTACCCACTTTCGGTTGTGGACTAGGGAAGCCGAGCTTCCTATGTCGGCAACGGTGTAACCGGCAGGGGAATGACTATTCCCCCATCAGTAGCGTTGTCAGCAGGAATACCCTGAGTGACTGTTGTATTTCAAAGCCGGGATACTCACCGGCAAAGAAGATCGACAGAAAACACTATCCCAGTCCAGCCAGAGTACACTACTCAATGGCAATGACAGAGGATAGGGTTGTCGCTTGGGCTGGCGGTACTCGGGGAAGGAAGGGTTTATCCTCATTTTCTCTAGAAGAGAAGAGTATTGAATTATGCTAGTAATTCTAGGAGATATCTATATCTCCGACCGAATTAATAAAACGATACTAGAGGTTAAACGGGGGATAACGTTACTTAAGTATACTAAAATGCGTTAGGCTAGCCTAACTCGAGTTGGGATCTCGGCTAGGCTAGTACCACCGAGGCCCTATCGTATACGATCGAAACGTTTTATTCAGAAGAGGAAATATTACATGTGTAGATCTTATCTTGACTAGTATAATTTTGCCTATATAGCTAGAATTTCTTTATAGCTAAATACCGGGGACGTCGTACTACTAACTAAATAAAGCATTTATGGCGCACGACAGCGGTCCTAAAATGGTCGCCTCCGGTGATGGCATTGCTCCGCTTAACACACTTAAATTATGTTAATTTAACTGTGAGAAGGGAGCCAAAAATCATACACAGGAAAGATTAAATACTCAACTTTCCAGAGGATGAAGATGCTGGAGATTGCATGGTAATATTCCATGAAAAATAGTAACAACACCGAGAGCAACGTGGGAGAACACCGTGCTTGAATACTGTAGCTACGTTTAAAGGAATGGTTCGCCGTAGTAGTACTGGAAGGGAATCCACCGGGTAACCTTGATAACGGCTCCCCTTCTACTTCGCCACTCTTCCCCCTCAAAGCGTAGAATCTACTCGGGGTGAAGATTGCCATGTGTCGTATCAAGAAATACGTCCCCTGATATTATGCGATATCCTTAAAAGTTATATTAAGGACACTCACGCCAGGAGTTAGAATTCTGGAAACCTGTGGTTAATTCTCTGGGAGTATCACTGTAGCCAAATATCCCTTAGAAAGCTGCCTAAAGGAACCTTGCATCAGGATGACATGGCTGAGCTCATAAAAACCATTTATTATTCCAATGCATCTGATCTGTCTCTATATTCTCAACTTGACATCAGAAAGACAAAAAAATTATGTAATATATTAAGAAAAGGCTTATTATCCTCAGTGCTACACTCAGAAGGGATGGCTAAATGTCATATACAGTATAGTAACTTCCTAAAGCCATGCTACAGAAATCTACATATTATAGTACAGTAATGAACGCCACAGTGTGTACGGTACGGTGATGTTGTCCAATGATCTCGCCAAGCAACACCAACGCTGCAATAAATATCCAGACACAAAAGTTATCAGCAGCCAGCCTTGTCAGTTATAATCAAGACAAAATTCTTAGCTGATGGTAAAAGAAAAGTTCAAGCTTAATGCAGAACCCCACAACATTAGGGTTAACAACCTATGCAGTGAGTCAACAGGGTCTGTACATAAATCTCCGACTATCTTCTGATAATGGAGACACAAATGTATTGGTTTTTTTGGGGGGCTCAACCATGTCGTCCTGATGGAAGGTTCCTTTAGGCAGCTTTCTAAGGGATATTTAGCTACAGTGATGCTCCCAGAGAATTGACCATAGGTCTCCAGAATTCTAACTCATGGCGCGAGTATCCTTAAGAAAATTCTTAAGGATATCACATATCAGGGGAAGTATTTCTTGATACGACACATGGCAATCTTCACCCCAAATAGAGTTTTGGCTTTGAGGGGGAAGAGTGGCGAAAATGAAGGGGAGCCGTCATCAGGGTTACCCGGTGGATCCCTTTCCCGTACTACTACAGGGCCATGCATGGCAACTCATTCCTTTTATAGTAGCGAATTAAGCACGGTGTATCTCCCGCTTGCTCTCGGTTTTTTGTTACTATTCCTGGATTTATCATGCATTCTCCAGCATCTTCATCCTCTGGAAAGTGGAGTATTTAATCTTTCCTGTGTATAATTTTTAGCTCCCTTCTCACAGTTAAATTAGCATTATTTAGATGTGTTTATCGGAGCATAGCCGTTTATCGGAGGCGCCATTTTGGACGCTGTCGTAAGCCATAAATGCTTTCTTTAGTCAGTAGTACGACGTTCCCTGTATTTAGCTTTAATGAATTATAGCTATTTAGGCAAATTATACTAGTGACGATAAGATCATGCACATATTATTTCCTCTTCTGTGAAATGTTTCAATCGTATACGATAGGGTCTCGGTGACATAGCCTAGCCGAGATCCCGTCTCGCGTTGGGCTAGCCTAATGCGTTTTAGTATATTTTCGTACATTATCCCCATTTACCCTCTTGTATCATTTTATCAATTCAGTCGGAGGTAGCATATCTCCTAGAATTACTAACATAATTCGATACTCATCTCTTTTAGAGATCGATGGGGGACTAGTCATTCCCCTGCTGGTTCACAGTTGCAGGCATAGGAAGCCCGGCTTCCCTAGCCCACAACCGAAAGTGGTAGTACAATTGCCGCCACTTTCTCCCTTGTGGTCTAGATGACATGTCTTATATCCGGCAAGGTCTTAGGCTGAGGAATCGTTATTCCTCTGCTGCCCAAGGCGGCGCTGGTATAGAAACTATGTTTCTATGTTTGTGGCCAATAGTAGGAAGCAGCCTTCTTTCGACGCAAAATATAGAACCCTTTCCCTTCCTCTTTCTGTTCTTTAGTGATGGTCTAGCCGTCACAACTTCTGTGGGCGGTATTCTACAATCTCCCTGCTTGCTGGGTGGATTGTGATGCCGTCCGGGTTCCTACAAAGGCAGCTTGGTTGCCGCTTCGACCTTCCCCCATAACAGAAGCAAGGCTTCGGTAAAGGTTGTGTCGGCCATGGCGGCTGCCGGTGGGAGACCCTTATAACTTTGAGTATTCTTCAGTCCTGTCTTGGACTGCCATCCACAAACCCTGGAACCGGCAGAGCAGCCGGTAACAGATACTGTGGCTGGATGGAAGCTAGAATGATTACATTCCCCCCTTTTATTTGAATCCTCATTCTGTAAGAAGGCAGTAGAGACAGTAGTCCCTACAACCGTAATTATTGTACCAAACTATAATAATACGGTAGCCCTTCTCTCCATGCTTTCTCTCTTTCTGTCGGCTAGTGCCGGAAGGTACTAGCCTAGCCGGTAGCATGCCGGCAGAACTACAGTAGAAGATTATACAGTAGCCAGTATTTCTGCAGTATAGTACATACTGCAGTTAGAAAACTATAGTATATAATATACAGTACAGTAGTATATTTTCCAAGATATTCTGTGTATCCTTTCACAGTCCATTGTTAAGACCGCTATATAATGTTGAAGTAAAGTATTCCTTCAATATCCTGATGAGCCATTGTTCATCAGAACATATCCTTACCCTACAATATTAATATTTCATTGTAGAAGAGTTAGTGCTAGTATACACTAACTTTAGCTCTAGAATTTAGAGCTCTTCCACCCTAGATTTCCCTAATAAGGAAATTTAGATATTAATATTGAGGGAGGTCACTGCAATTACCAGGACTGGAGACACAAATACTGTATGTCTTTTTCCTATTTTCTTTCCAGCTTACTATCCTAAGCTATAATGATATTAGTGCTATTCCATTGCATGAATTTAATTGCATGAATTTAATTTATCAGTGTGATAAATTACTCCATACTCATTTCACCTTTTTTTTTTCTTTACAGGAGGAGGCCAAGGTGAAGTGTGAGGTGATCTTCTGTAACCACAAGAGTAAGAACTTTTGTGGTCACACCATGTGCAGGTCTCATGCCCCCTGCTCCATTGCAACTGAAACCTTGAGATATTGGGATCCCAAGGATTGCAATGTCTGCTTGGCCTTGATGACCGAGGGTTTCGGCAATCCCAAGACGGCGGAGTCGAGGGATACTGCGAGGGAAACGCTTAGGAAGTGGGTACTAGGGTTCCAAAAGAACTCTCCGGGAGCGTACCTACCAAGCGAGATGATCAGAAGCCTGCTGTTCCCGAAGGCAACAGCTGATGCCGTCGTACCTCTGGCACGAACAGGACCTCCCTGCATACAACTTGCAATAGAGGCCGATATCAACGAGGCTTTACAAGGCATGGACATCCATCAGGAGGGGATGTCAGACACTGAAAAGGATCTCCTTCAAGAGGACCCTGAAGAGGAGGTGGCCCAACCACCTGGAGAAGAAGATCATCTTGAGTCGACAGAAGCGGAGAACCCTCTTCTGACTGTGTCGGCATTTCAGCCTATGTCGTCAACTTCTTAGGCTCCAACCCCTCAACTAGACCTGCTGGGCCAAGCGGTTGTGGCCCAGATCCAGCAACTAGTTGACTCTCTACGTAAGGAAAACGTAGATATGAAGAAGGAATTCCGGGAAGCAACCTGCATAGTTGCTCCTCGTGGGTCATACAAGCGACCCAATGTCTGACCTGCCACCATGCTCCGAAACCAATCCATGGAGGTATGAAGAGTTCATGCCCATGATGAATGGGAAACTCTACATCTCGGCTTCCCCGGAATGTTTCATCCGGCCGAAGAGTAAGCCGAAGTCTAAGGAAGAGACGGAACCCAAGGAAGTCATAGTTTTCGACCACGACAAGGCACAGGCTCTCTTGACGAGTAGCCTGAAGAAGGCAGGATATACCAACTCCAAAGTTTCTGCGTTGAGCAAGAAGCACCCTACCTTCCTTGCTCCTTAATCCAGAGCTTTCCCCTTCTCGTCGAAAGCTCTCTACAATGTGCTTAAGGCAGTTGATGCAGGCAAACCATGTCCTACGCTAGAGGAGTGTAGGCCATTGTCTTTGGCCTTGCCCACGGGCGAGATGGATTGGAACGAGGTCCACCTAATTTTCTCAGTATTGAAGCTCGACCCGGACATCGCAGGACAGCAGATCAGTGAGAACCTCCCGAAGCTATCAGACTTTCTCCCGAGAAGAGAACAGGAGACAAAGGAGAGACTAGCCGCCTCTTTGTCCATCCAGAACTGCATAGAGATGTGTGCAGGCATTGCAAGCACCCCAGACATGTATACAGTCCTAGCCAAGATGCACATGGCTACCCTAGTTAAGGACTTGTACACTTTTGTGAAGGCCAGGAGGGCCTGCAGAGAGTTTGCGGTTGCCAATGCAACGGTCAAACACGAGCCCAGGAAGTTGATCACTTCCTGTATCTGGGGCAAGTACCTCTTCCCAAAGGAAGTAGGCCAAGAGGTAGTCGCCAAAGTAGCCACGGAGAATAGGAATCTTCTCCAAAAGTGGGGCATATCTGCCAAGAGAAAATTTTTCCCTAATGTTGATCCCCATTCTAAGAGGAAGATGAAGAAGCCAAGACTGCCTTCTCGACCTGTGCAACATCCCACAATAACCATGACCACTGTGCCCCAAATGGTTGCTCAGCCACAAACCACTATCCAGATGGTGCCTCAACTGCTGGTAGCCCAGTCACCAGCCTTTAACCCAGCTTTTGAGAGGCACACCGCTACCTTTTCCCCGAAAGGTAAAGGATCTAGTCGGGGCTCCTCAAGAAACCCTTCACGCGGTAGGGGAGGACGTGGTCAGGGTGGCAAACCCTTCTGACCATCCATGCAATGAGATGCTCCAGGTAGGAGGAAGACTCCTCCACTTTCAGGATCGTTGGCCCTTCTATCCCTAGGCCCACAGCCTAATCAAGAATGGACTAGGATGGAAATGGAACAGATCTTCACCTTCATCTCCTCAATTATTCCAACACTCCACCCCCTTATTGGAAGAATATACCTTAGAACTCTTGAACAAAAAGGTAATTAGGAAAACAAAGTCCATCAAATTCTAGAGAAGGCTATTTTGTGTTCCCAAGAAGGACTCGTACAAACTCAGAACCATTCTAGACTTGTCTCCACTCAACAAGTTCATCGAGAACAACAAGTTCCGGATGCTAACCCTACAACACATAAGGACCCTGTTAGCGAAAGGGGCGTACACAGTCTCAATAGACCTGGCAGATGCTTACTGGCACCTTCCAGTCAGCCGCCCCCTCTCCTCCTACCTAGGATTCAAGCTTCAGAAAGACAAAGTATGTCTTCAGAGCCATGCCCTTTAGACTAAACATAGCCCCAAGGATCTTCACGCAACTTGCGGAAGCAGTCGTACAAAAGCTACGCCTAGAAGGCGTTTAGGTAGCTGCATACCTGGACGACTGGCTGGTGTGGGCAGCATCCAAGACATCTTGTCTGCAGGCAGCCACAAAAGTGATCCAGTTCCTGGAACATCTGAGCTTCAAGATCAACTACAAGAAGTCTTGCCTCTCTCCAGCTCAAGAGTTTCAATGGTTGGGAATCCATTGGAACTTGCAGTCACGCCGCCTCTCCATTCCACCAAAGAAGAGGAGAGAGATCACGGGTTCTGTCAAGAGACTACTGAAATCTAACAGGATTTCAAGACGCCAACAGAATAGAGTACTGGGCTCTCTCCAGTTTGCAGCAGTAACAGACCCAGTGCTAAGAGCACATCTGAAAGATGCATCAGGAGTCTGGAGAAGATACGCATCAAACGCTTGAAGAGATCAACAGACATTGACACCGACCTTACTGCGATCACTTCTGAGGCCGTGGTTGAAGGTCAAGAGCCTAGCAAGGACTATTCCCTTACAATCACCTCAACCATCGGTAGTCATCCATACGGATGCCTCGACGGAAGGATGGGGAGGTCAGTCCCATCAAAGGAAAGCTCAAGGGACCTGGTCATCTGTGTTCAAGACCTTTCGCATCAACTCTCTAGAGGCCATGGCAGTCCTCCTGATGTTGAAGGAGCTATCCCCTCACAGATCAGCTCACATCAAGCTGGTCTCGGACAGCGAAGTGATAGTTAGATGTCTGAACCGACAAGGCTCGAGATCGCCCTACATCAACCACGTGATGTTGGCCATCTTTCGTTTGGCAAGAAAGAAAAGATGGCACTTATCAGCAGTTCTCCTACAAGGATTCCGCAATGTGGCGGCGGACGCTCTGTCCAGGCCGATAGAGTCAGAATGGTCTCTAGACGCAGACTCATTGTCCTTCATCTTGGAAAAAGTCCCAGAACTGCAGGTAGACCTCTTCGATACGAGCGACAACAAGAAACTACCTCGATATGTAGCCCCATACGAGGACCCTCGGGCAGAAGCGATGGATGCCATGTCCCTCGATTGGAGCAGATGGACACATCTATCTGTCCCCGCCAATAAATCTCCTGCTGAAGGTCTTCAGCAAGCTGAGATCCTTCAAGGGGACAACAGCAGTGGTGGCCCCCAAGTGGCCCAAGAACAACTGGTTCTCTCTGGTGATAGAACTGAAGGTTTAGGCTGTTTCCTCTACCGAACCCAGTTCTATCCCAACTGGTTCAGAAGTCGACTGTCTTCGCTTCATCACTGAGAACTCAAACCTTCATCTCATGATTTTCTCGCCTTAGCAGTTAAGAAAAGATTTGGGATACTGAAAGACAGTATCGACTTTATAGAAGAATACAAGTCAAAATCAACCGTGAGACAATATGAATCGTCTTGGAAGAAGTGGTTCTCTTTTGTTAAAGCAAAAAAGCCGACGGAAATCTCGATAGACTTCTGCCTGTCCTTCTTCATCCACCTTCACGTACAAGGCTTGGCTTCCACCACGATAAGTACGTGTAAGTCAGCTTTGACTAGACCTCTTCTATACGCCTTCCAGGTGGACCTGTCAAACGAAATCTTCAACAAGATTCCGAAGGCATGCGCTAGACTTAGGCCAGCAGCCCCACCGAAGCACATTTCATGGTCTTTGGACAAAGTCTTGCACTATGCTTCGAACTTGAACAATGAAGATTGCTCCCTAAAGGATCTAACACAAAAAGTGATATATTTGTTCGCTATAGCCTCAGGGGCTAGAGTTAGTGAAATAGTAGCCCTATCAAGAGACGAGGGCCATATTCAGTTCACAGAAGAAGGAGAACTGAATCTTTTTCCCGATCCTACCTTTCTCACCCAAAACGAGGGGTCCTTGGAGAATCGGCCCTCTGAAGGAAGATGTCTCTCTATGTCCAGTAGAGTGTCTAAAGGTCTATCTTTGAAGAACTTCGGACTTCAAGGAGGGACAGCTCTTTGTAGGCGAAACCTCAGGATCAAACTTATCCCTGAAACAACTGAGGGCGAAGCTCACCTACTTTATTCGCAGAACGGATCCTGACAGTACACCCGCAGGTCATGATCCGAGAAATATTGCTTCCTCGCTGAACTTTTTTCAGCATACGGACTTTGATATACTCCGCTCATAGACATGTTGGAAATCCTCTAGAGTCTTTATAAACATTATGCAAAGCAAGTGCATGAAATAAAACACTTTGTGGTGGCGGCAGGTAGTGTTATGAAACCTGTCGTCTAGTGCTGCGATAAACAGTGAACTGTTTGGGACTTTACAGTTATGGGTGAAAAGGTGTTAACACCTTTAAGTGTAATACCTTTCATTAAGGGTCACCCTGGTGCCCCTAGGACTGTTCTTTATAGGTGTAGAATCTAACCAATAACACCAGTGCCGTGTGTACATTCGTACGCAGTGTTTAAACTCATCCAACATCTACATTGGAATTATCCTAATAATTTTGCAATATTTTGAGTTGCCTCTTTAATACATATTTCTTCCCTTACAAGTGATAAATAAATATGTAACTTTAGAATGTTGGTTATGGAGTATATGATTCTATTTTAATACATTCGTCATTGTATTTATGTTGTCTATACAAATGAATATAAAAAATTTATTTGCATCTTATTCGCCCCATAAGTAGCTGAATAAAACTAGACATAGTTTCTTAATTATTTTTCCTAAAATAATGCAAAACACTTGAAATTGCTTTTACATGTTAATTTTAAGTTAATTCCATTTGTTCCTACTTATACAAACCTTCTCGCTTCTATAGTCAGAGGTGACAGTTTCCCTGCAGGGGGCAGGAAGCCCTAAGCTCGTTCCAAGCTTAGCGGATATGACGAATAACGGTAGCGTCATATATTTACGTGGTCCGGGTGACCATATAGAAGCTGACTCAAGGTTAAGGCACTTATACAAACCCACAGATATAGCACTTTCAAGTAATTCTCTGGTAAACTTCCATCAGGACGACATGGCTGAGCCCAAAAAGTGGATTTTGAAGCCAAGCGCAAAATCTATTTTTGGGTGAGATAGCCATGTCGTCCTGATGGACCCACCCTCCTTTTCTAGAAAAGGGCATACATATGTAACAAATCTCCACCCGAAACTACTCTATCTGTGGCCATCCATGCTTAATTGCAATAAGGAATGAGTTGCCATGCGTGGCCCTGTAGTAGTACGGGAAGGGGATCCACCGGGTAACCTTGATGACGGCTCCCCTTCATTTTCGCCACTCTTCTCCCTCAGAGCGAAAACTCTATTCGGGGTGAAGATTGCCATGTGTTGTACCAAGAAATACGTCCCCTGATATGCGATATCCTTAAGAATTTTCTTAAGGATGCTCGCGCCAGGAGTTAGAATTCTAGAGACCTATGGTCAATTCTCTGGGAGTATCACCGTAGCTAAATATCCATTAGAAAGCTGCCTAAAGGAACCTTCCATCAGGACGACATGGCTATCTCAACCAAAAATAGATTTTTCGCTTTGCTTCAAAATCCGTCTTTTTTTTTTTTTTACCCAAGTGTCCACTGCCCTAATGTCCTAAGAATCACCCACTGTAACTCATTGCTTGCCCTCACCTAAAACTTTCAAATTCCTCTACTTGACTCCCTACTGCGTGTAGGGTATTATCGCTGTTACCTGTTAAGAGAAAATATAACAGATTAAGTCATTTTTTAAGGGGCGCTTGAGGCTTAACTAACTACTGTAGCAAATAAATAAAATTGACAATTTTAAAAGTAATAGGTATTTATCCTAACATACAAACAACTAGATTTTTTCCCTCCACAAACCCTTATTCATTGTAGTGTGAGAAGGGTAACTTATACTACTCAAATTCCCCCCCCCCCCTCCCCCACTAACTAGCAGTGGAGTAGGTATACCTCTCTAAAAGTGTTAACAATCCTGGCTACTTGTTCTGAGGGTAGAGTTTGATAAGAAGAATAGAAAGAAAACTAAGAGAGATTCGTCAGCTTTTGACGTGATAACATCCAAGCTTATGCTAAAATGACTCTTTAGTAGGTCCTTTCTCTTGCCTTCGTGACCTATTGTTTCTCCTTCGAATTCCTCTAGGCCTAGGTTCTTGGGAGGAATTCGTTTGGGGGGGGGTGTAGAACCCAGGCTTGTGCTGGGAGAATGCTTCATGAAAAATTGAAGAATCTCCTTTTCAAGCAAAGGTAATTTTGTGCTCCTTTAAATTTCTTTTGAAGTCTTCATTCTGCTGTACTGACTGACATCTGGGAGCACTTACCCTATGGAAGTTTTGGCCTTCCTTGGGCATCACTGATGTTCCATCTGTGGAGGCGACAGAGGACGTGACATCCGGCGACGTGATTTCGTCTGCTGTTGAGAAGAATTGCTGTTGTCATCTCCCAAGATCTCAACTTTGAAGACTGATAACGAGAAGAAGCTTACGCGTTTCTCTTCCATTTCTTTCTCTTTGTTTTCTTCTTGAACCCTTCAACCTCATTCTCCACTGCTGACCCTTTTGATGCCATGTCTTCTACCCCCAAAGAAGTAGTCGTCAAAGTTCAATAATACATTTCTGTCGCAGTCTCATTAAATTCCAATCGATCACTCCACACGTACAGTACAAGCGAGAGAGACGATGCTGCTCCGAGAACCAACCCGGCTCGTTAAATTTCTACGGCTCTTCCGGCTTCATTGGAATCATTCTGTACTCCTATTAAGAGACTCAGGTCTGTATGGTAGTTTGGAAAAATAGGATTACTCTTGAAATTTGAGACATAAAGTAGCTTCAAAATTTATTTGTTCCTACAAATACATATTGCTCTTTACTAAGGGTATAGCACTCTGGCTTACCTGGAAAACGAGCAATCATCTCGCATAAAATGTTTTTGCCTTGTTTTCCAGCTAAGCCAGAACAATATAACCATAGTATAGACAAATGGTTTGTGAGGTTAAGAAAAATGAAAATTATTCCAAATTTGTCATATATCTCTAGCTATGCAATCCTGTGTCCTTTACCACCTCAAACATCCCTTTCAGTTCCAAGACGAAGATCAAGAGTAAAGAGTCTGTGACAGAAGAGGGGACGCGGCTACTGTGCAGACTCACATGCACTACATATCTCATTAATGAATCAATGGCCCTTACAACATTGCTGAAGACATACTCAGGTTTGTATAGACTCTGGGAGAAATATAGAATAGAATTAGAATGGTAATTGTTCCGTAACGAGTGCAAACCTACGCTATTTATAGGGGTATTACTTTCGAAGAATCTGAAAGGACGAGCGGTTAAAATTTAGCGAGGGTTAACTACCCATCCCGCTAGTTACCCCTCTCATTCACACACCTGTGACTGTGCTTCACTTTACTTTTGGCTTGGGAGGTGAGCGGTTGTTGCCGCTTTTCCTCCTCGCCTATTTTGGACTGCCATTAATATTTGTCTTTTTAAGTTATGTTTTCTCTTCTATATATGTGGGAACATTCTTAATGTTTATACAGTAGAACCTCACAATAACGGACTAATAAGAAGAATGGATGTCCGGTACCGCTGATGATTATCCTTACTTTCCAGGATGCTGATGTACCTATCCATATTATTACTGAAAAAGAGAGGTTTAAAGTTTGTCCTTTCAAGCAGAAGTCACTACAGTGCCTGAATTGTTTTAAATTTGGACACCCATCTAAAGTTTGTAAAAATGAAAAAATTCATGGCACTTGTTCCAAATCTTACCATGGAGAGTGTACCCTAAAAGTCACGTGTTTAACTCCAATTCTAATAATAACTCCAGTGATAGGAACTATGAGCTGTATAAGTTGGAAGAACTTGCCCTCAACAAATCGAGTTTGGAACATATAAGTGTGGGACATGCAAAAAGACCTCTGAATAAATCAACTGGCTATGCAAAGGCATTAAAATTGAAAGTAAATTTACCACAGGAGACATCAAACCCACCTAGTACTGCCAGTAGTTCCAAGAAAAGAAATACGTCATCTAATAACAAAGTGGTGCATGATGAGGTAAGCATATTGCCTTCTGAGGCTTTGCCATGGTGTGTAAAAACTGGGGCATTGCCCATCTCTATACAACCTTTGCCCCCGCCCCCATTACCAACAATAGTACTAACCTCTCTCATGCTATGTCCTTGCCTGATTTGATGTAGGTTCCACTTGAAACCGAGATACCAGGTACACCTGTAGTGGGGAAGCTGCGCACACGCAGCAAATTCCACCTAGCCAACGGACCTCACTGAGAAAGTTAACAATCTTGCTTTGAACATTGATGGAACCAAAATCAGAGAAAATGACATACGCTTACAAAGTTAAGGAAAAAAAAAAATCTGTAATTAAATCAACAAATACAACTACTAAAATTACTGAAAGAAAAAACCGAGGTCGAACAGACAATTAAAGTTATCCCAATACTTAACGCAAGGTCAACATCAAGTGGAAATGTTGTAAACTTTACTAACAAAATGGACTTTTTATTCATAAAGGTTACTCAAATATCAAAATGTTAAAAAGACCTAGTGTAACAGTCTTTGAATATATAGAGATAAACTTTATGCAAAAAAAAAAAAAGAGAAAAATATCCTTTGTAACAGTCTACAAACCTCTGTGAACAAATACTAGTATCATCTTTGAGGAATTCAGTGCATTCATTGAGATGATTATCATGGAGAAAAATGAATTAGTTATTTGTGGAGACTTTCATCTTTGGATGGATGACGCATCAAATCTTGACAGTCTGGTATTTAGTGAGTTATTAGAATCATATCAATTAGTGAATAATGTCGATGGTACAACTACTTTAACTGGGCATTCGTTGGACCTAGTTTTGAGTGATGGAAAGAATAACATTGTATCTGTTATAAATGTTGGAGAGAAATGTATTATCTGCCCAGTGCACAAACTTATTACATTTAGTCCATCTCTACAGAAACATGTAGTAGTAAAGAAATATAAACTTTAGACATAAATCAAATATTTCTCCTAACGTATTTATTGAAGAAGTTACAAAGAAAATAAACGATCCCATCAACATTCCCTGTGATCATGATGACCAACGTCTGTTAGGAGCTAAGTGTGCTAACTGTCTTATGACCACTTATAATAAAGTGAGTATGATACCCTGTGCCCACTATAACTGTTAAAGACCAATCTCCTTGTTTTGATGGAGAGACTTTAGTGAAAAAGAGAGAAAAAAGATGTAAAGAAAGAAAGTGGAATCGGGTAAAAACAGAAAGTACAGTACATGGGTAGAGTACAAAACTGCAATGTATCAATGCAACTGCCTACTAAGAAGGTAAAACAGTGAATGCTATAAGAGAAAGATCCGCAAAGCAGCAACAGACATAGATAAGTAATATTGGGAAATGCAATTGAGAAAAAGCTACCTGATGGATACAGTGACCAGGAACTAGTAAATAATTTTCTAGTATTCTTTAAAAAGAAAATTGGAAATATAACCAGGTCACTTGTTAATATTCAACATCAGATTAATGATATACCAGATGCACAGATACAATTAATGAGATTACCAGGAATTAAGCTCATACAGACCTATTTCGAATCTATTCTTTGTTTCAAAAGTGCTAGAATATGTAATTCTTGAACAAATGGTCTGTCAGTTCCCCAGAAGCTTTGCCAGACCACCAATCTGCTTACAAAAAACTATACTCTACGGAGACAGCCATCTGCTCTCTTGTAAATGATATGCTGGAAATGATGGATGAAAATAAATGTGATATTTTAATATTACTCAATCTAAGTGCTGCTTTTGATAGAGCTGTGCATGAACTTCTACTAAATGATTTACAGTGCATCCGTGTTGAAGATCAAGCTTTCGAATACCTAAAAGATTTCTTGGATGGCAGAAATTACTGTGTGCAAGTTGGAAACTCATATTCATCATATGAACCTTTAAACGGAGATGTACCCCAGGGGAGTGTACTCAGCACAATCTTATTCTGCATCTATACTATCGGTCTATTGAAGAAACTGTACTACAAAGGCATGGTGTGAAGTTCCAAACTATTTGCGGATGACACAATTTTACTTCTCCATAGATGATATAGACAATACTAATGAAACTCTAAACTGAATCCTCGAAAGTGTTAGATAATGGATGACAATTTAACAACTAAAATGAAATGAGAACAAAACTGAGTTGTTCCGTAACCGAAATACAAACCACGCTATTTACATGGGGTATTACTTTCGGCGTAGCTGAAATGACGAGCCATTAGATTTTTAACGAGGGTTTACTACCCCCTTGCTAGTTAGCGAGGCAGTAAGAGATTCCCCCTCACACACTGGTGAACTGATTCACTTCACTTTTGGCTCCGGTGACGGTCAGACGTGTCTACCTCACCCTCGCATTTTGACAGCCTTAATCTTTTTTGCTTTTTCTTTCAGAGTGTGTTCGGAAGTTGGCCTCTACCTCTATCATGCGGAAATGCCCTGGCTTACCCGACCGCCCTTGTGGGACGTTCATATCAGCGGTCGAGACGGACCCTCACACCTTGTGTCCGTACTGCAGAGGTCAACGGTGTGATAGGGAAAATGTTTGTAGTGAGTGCAGGGAGTGGTCTACCTCCCAGTGGGAGAGGTTTTCCCGGCAATGGAAGAAGAAGTCTAAGTGGGATCTTTCTCCTTCAAGGGTTGCCTTGAAGAAGGAAAGTTCCAAGGACTCTTCTTCCGCTGCCCGAACCTCCTCCAAAGCTCCCACTCGATCGGTCTCTCGTGAGAGGCCGGCGAGCGGTAGGGTAGGCCATTCTTTTGTTAACCAACCTCGGGCTTCGGCAGAGGGTGTTGCTTCCCATAGCGAGGCAGCTCCTCCTCCTCCTCCGGGGGAGGATATTGATAACTCTGTTACTAATGATGATTTATTGCAGCTTTGGGCTTCCTTGGGGCTTAAGGGTTCGCCCTCCAGGGAAACCCTGTGTGACTTTATCCAGTTGGGAGCAGCTGTCAAACAGTCGCCAGTGATAGCCGACGTAGATCCTCTGTCTATCGTCGACGTTGTTGTGGCAGAGGGTTCCGACGGGTCGGGTCAAACCCCTGCCTTGGTTGCTGATGTAGCTGAAGGCTCAGTTCCCCCCTCCGAACATCCTTCGAGGGAAGAGCTGAGTCCAACAGTCTCTCCTGCGGGTGATTCTCCCCCTCGGGGGAGTTCACTGACAGAGACTCCTCTTCGGAGGACCGACGATGGTGTGCCTGCTCCTAGAGGTCGTCTTCTCCGCAAGGCTCGCCCTCCTCTCCGCTGTAGAGGGCTTCCTTCTCCCTACAAGGGGGTTAGGAGGCGCCTCTTCGGTTCTTCTCCCTCGACGTCCCCCGCAAAGGTTCCTCCTCGACGTGAGCTGACCGTAGCAGCTGCATCCCTGGACCTCTCTGCAGATCGTTCGCGATCTCCAACGCCTGCCAGACCTGTGGACCCGCCTTCTCCGTTCCTGGAAGCTGACGCGCTGTGGGCGCCCACGCACCCCATTTTCCAACGGCCTCCGGTCCCTTTGGGGCAGAAGGACTTGTCTCACAATGTGAGCAAGTCTCTTCAGCGCCAGGTTTCACCTGCACGCCAACGTTCTCATGCGCGCTCTCGCGCAGTAGCGCGTAAGCGCTCTCCTGCTGTTGCTGAGGACCTTCCTGCGTGCCAGCGATCTCCGGCAGCAGAGGCAGAGTCATCTCGGCAGCACTCTCCTGCTCGTCACCGTGCTTCTGTTCGCCAGCGCTCTCCTGCTTGCAAGCGCTTGCCTACGCACCGGCGTTTTCCTGTGCACCAGCATTCACCTACTCGCCAGCGCACATCTGCACGCCCTTTTCCTGCCACGCGCCAGGCGCGCCCACGATCTCCTGCGCGCCCACGATCTCCTGCGCGCCCACGATCTCCTGCGCGCCCACGATCTCCTGCGCGCCCACGATCTCCTGCGCGCCCACGATCTCCTGCGCGCCCACGATCTCCTGCGCGCCCACGATCTCTAGCTCGCCAGCGATCTTCTCCTGCGCGCCCACGATCTCCTGCGCGCCCACGATCTCCAGCTCGCCAGCGATCTTCTCCTGCGCGCACCTGCGCGCCCTCGTTCGCCCGCGCGCCCACGATCCCCGGATCTGGGCACAGGCAAGAAGATGCTTCCTTCTTCTTCTCGCCCGCGATCACCTGCGCGCCCTCGGAGCTCGCCTACGCGTCAGCCCTCGCCTGCGCGCCCTCGGAGCTCGCCTACGCGTCAGCCCTCGCCTGCGCGCCCATTGTGCGCACTCGCCTTCGCTCCCTTCCAGCTGGACGAGACGCTACATGCGCTTGCGCTCACGGAAAGTCTCCTGCACGCGCCCAAGAGCAGCCCCCGGTACGCTCCTCTACTCCTGTTGGCCCTGCGCCCCAGCCGCCTGCTCCAGACCACGCGCCAGCGATCTCCTGCGCGCATGCGCAATCTGTCGCCTGCGCGCAAACATCCTTCAGCACGCCCGCGCGCACACGATCCTGCGGTCCAAAGGTCTCCTACGCGCCCACGCTCTATGTCGCCTGAGCACGATCGGCCTACGCGCCATCGCTTCGTGCCACGCTCGTCACGCGCCGACGCTCGCCTGTGCGCCATCGCTCGCCTGTGCGCCATCGCTCGCCTGTTCACCATCGCTCGCCTGTGCTCCAACGCTCGCCCCTACGGCCACACGCCCCCTCGCCTGTGCGCCCACGAGCACCCTCGCCCGCGCGTCCACGCGCCCCTTCTCCCGCGCTCTCTTTCGTCTGCGCGCCCCTTCTCCCGCGCGCCCACGCACCCCTTCACCCGCGCACTCACGCGCCCTCTCGCCTGCACGTCCGCGCGCTCCCGCGCTACTTCATCTCCGCGCGCCCGAGCGCCCGCACTCTCGCTCGCGAACCCGTGATTTATCAATCGCGCCAGCGCGACCCCAAACGTGATTCTCGACGGGTTTCGCAGCGCAAGCAGCCGAGTGAGTTTCCAGGAGCGCCCACAACCAGGTCATCATCTTCACGATCCCCCCCCCACAAGCGCAGGACAGCGCGCTCGCAGGAGGAGGGGAAGTCTTCAGAGAGGTTTAGGCATCATTCTTCTTCTTTTCAGGCAGGCCCTGTGGTGTCTACTCCAAAGGATCGCCCGATCCCCTTCCCTCCAGTGGGAGTCTCTGACACTACTTCCGTCAGTCGTCAGCCTTCTTTTGGGTCCCTTATCAGAGCTGTCGTCCAGGCTGTTAAGCCCGCCTTCGCTGACTTGGGCCTCAAACCAGCGTCCCCACTGAAGAGGAAGAGACGAGTAGAGTTCGTGGTGACTTCTGCTAGGGTCAAACTGGCCCCCAAGAAGCCCATAAGGAAGGGTCCTTCCTCCCCTCAGGCATTCTCTCCTTCTCCTGTGGACGAAACTTTACCGTCCTCAGGAGAATCTACCGAGGTGAGGCCTTCTCCCACTGCACCAATGGGAGAGACCCCACCTCGAGTAGGAGAATCGTCGCGTACTGGGGCGGAGAAGAGTCCTCAGGCTTCTTTGCTGGAGTCCTGCATCCCTCCTAGAAGGGAACCGAAGGACTCGAAGACCGTCCCGAAGTCTTCTTCAAGGATTCGACCAGAGCCAGCGAGACCCCAGGAGAACGTCCACGTGTCCCCCCAAGTAGAGCAGCTGGGGACAGGAGACTTTGCTGCCAACTCACCAGGAAGAGAGCAGCATGATTCAGAGCACGCCTTCTGGCAGGTTCTAACCTTGATGAGGCATCTCAACAAGTTCAAGGACCCCAAGACCGCCCCTCGTGAAGGTAAGGATACGGTCCTGGGCCAAGTCAACGGCACTCAAAAACCCTCTAAGGCCAGTGCGGCTCTGCCTTGGTCCCAAGGGGTGAAGAGTGCCAGAGATAAAGTTGAGGGCCAGCTCGCGGAACTCGCCTCCTCCAGCCATTCCTCTGCTGGTAACAAGCTCCTCCCACCTCCTCGTGTCCAACAGAGGAGGAACTTCGAGATCATGGAGGAGCCTTGTTTAGCTCTTCCTTTTTCACCACTCCGTGGAAGAGCTTACCAGGGGAGTCTCTCTTGAGAGACACTCCAACCGGCAGGTGACATTCTCGGCAACGGAGATCCTGAGTCAGGAGAAAGTCGCAAAGTGTGCCATGCAGGCCACTTCGTGGATGGATGTCTGGCTAGGGTCTCTGGGCATCCTGTTGCGTTTCGAGGATCTTTCCAAGGAAAGCACCAGGAAGGCCCTGGAGACCTTCCTCCTCTCGGGCACACGTACCATCGAGTTTCTGGCCCACCAAGTTTCAAACTTGTGGGCAAACTTGATCTTGAAACGACGTGATGCGGTGACCGAGAGGTTCCACGCGAAGGTCCCAGCCATGGATGTCTGCAAGCTCAGACACTCTTCCATCCTAGGAAAGAGTCTGTTTAAGCCCAAGGATGTGGAACAGACAGCTGAGAGGTGGAGGAAATCGAACCACGATTCTCTCCTCCAAAGGGCTCTTACATCTAAGCCCTGCAAACCTCCAGCACCCCAACAACCTCACCAGTCCAAGTTGACGAAACCGGCGCCGGCAGCAAAGACAAAGGTGTCCAAACAGCAGCCCTTTCCTGTCAAAGACAAGAAGGGCGGAAAGTCCTCCAGGGGAGGCAAGAATCCTAGAGGGAGCGGCCAAGGCCGCAAACGCTAGGATTGGCAATCCCCCTGCATGTCCACCAGTGGGGGGATGCCTACAAAGTTGTGCGTTCAGGTGGCAGCAACACGGGGCCGATTCCTGGATGATCTCCGTGATCAGTCAGGGATATCGCGCCCCGTTCACGACATCTCTTCCTCCCCTGACAGCGAATCCAGTGTAGTTGAGCTCCTATGCCATGGGATCGGTAAAGGGGCTAGCCCTTCGGGCAGAAGTCGAGACCATGCTCAAGAAGGGTGCTCTCCAGGAGGTCGTCGACGTCTCCCCAGGCTTCTTCAGTCGACTCTTTCTTGTAAAGAAGGCGTCTGGAGGCTGGAGACCCGTCATCGACCTCTCAGCCCTGAACAAGTTTGTCAAACAAACTCCGTTCAGCATGGAGACAGCAGACACGGTCAGACTTTGTCCTCGACACAGTCCAGAGCTTCTCCAACTGATTCCTCCAGGGAGAAAGCAGAAACTGAGGCAGTATTGAAAACCCTTCGTAGGGTTAACCTGGCGCAGTTGGCTCCTGTACCACTCATGGTTGTCCCAGTGACCATGTCTGAGTTTCCATCGGGAGCGTTGGATGCTCTCATTGACTCCGGAGCTGAGGTCAACTCCCTGTCATCGAGAGTAGTACAGGATTACCAGCTGCAGATGTTTCCCAACACCATTGGTCTGAAGGGTTTAGGGCAAACAGGACCTAAGACACTAGGTACTGTACTGTTGACCCCTATACTGCATGGAATGACATTCGCCCCGGGTGTGTTCCATGTAGTGCCTTCAGGGACTATGGCTGAGCACGTAGTGCTTGGTTACCAGTTCTTGAGAGCAAATGGGGTGATAGTTGACGGAGCCCGAAATCGGCTGAGCGTTGGCATTACTCCCCAAGAGCCTCTCTGTGAGTATTATGTCCCGATACGTGGAGCCTGTTGTCAGCAAGTGCTTGAGGTCCACGCAGCCGATTCAATGAGGATTGCCAGTATTGAGCCAGTACTTGTTCCAGTTAGTGTTAACTTTCCCAAGGGACTTGACACGTCTTTTAGGTGCCCTGCTTGTCCGACCAACTGTTGGCCGGAAATGTATTATGATGGCGACATCATAACCCCTGGTCTGTCAAGGAAAGTTATAGCAATCCCTGGCATCCTTGAACTGAAAGACAGGAAAGCCTCAGTTTTAGTCAAGGGTTCATCTGAAGAAACTGCCAAGACCAAGAAGGGCGATCTCTTGGGGAAGGTGTTCACCATAGCAATGGTGGATGCTCCTCTATCCTGCCTGATAGCACAGGAGTGTGACCTGACTCCTGAACCGAGCGTATTGGAAGAGATAGACAATCTGTATATCTCCGACGAACTGGACTCTTCTCAGAAGGACCAGTTTTGTCAAATGCTTCGACGTCATCTTCCAGTTATCAGTACTGGTGATGATGATGTGAGAGAGTGCTCAAGCACACCAATACGCATCCACCTGTATGACGAGACGCCCATTTATCAGAGAGTTCGATGGTTTGCCAAACCCGTCGCTGACGCCATCGAGGAACAGTGCAAGGAGTTGCATGAACTGGGTATTATTGAACCCAGCATCTCTCCTTGGTCTTCACCCATTGTTCCAGTCCGAAAAAGGACAATAGTATACGGTTGTGTGTGGACTACCGTAGACTGAATAAAGTGACTGTCTCTGATAAGTTCCCGATGCCTAACATGACCGATTCCGTATTTGGACTTCAAGGAGTCAAATACTTTACAACCCTTGCCCTGGTTCATGGATACTACCAGTTACCATTGGCAGAGGACAGTGAGGCATACACGGCTTTCTCTACCGCTTTTGGAGATTGGCAGTTCAGACGCTTATCGTTTGGACTGAAAAATGCACCTGCAGTGTTCCAGAGAGAAATGCAGAGTATTCTCCAAGAGTTCCCGAAAGCCAAGGTGATTTTCTACATTGACGATATATTGATACTTGGGTCTTCTTTCGAGGAACACCTGAAACTGGTAGAACGAGTTTTGGCAACTCTCCAGAAGCACGGACTCAAGATAAAACTCGGGAAGTGTTCTTGGGTTCAAGCCGAGGTCCAGTATCTTGGTCATCTGGCTGGACGTTCTGGTATGCGTAAGCTACCAGAATACATCCAGAAAGTGGAAGACTTCCCTAAACCGACCACTGTGCGTGAGCTACGGGGATTCCTGGGACTGGTCAACTTCCAACGGAAGTTTATCCCCATGTGCTCACAGATAGCCAAACCATTATCTGCGAAGACTGAAGGACAAAAATCTCAAGGAACTAGGAAACTGAAGTGGACTGCAGAAATGGACAGTGCCTTTATGCGCTTGAAGGAACTGATCAAAGAGGACATTATGTTGTCATACCCTGACTACTCCGCTGATGCTAAACCCTTGGGGTTGTTTGTTGACACTTCGGGTGAAGGTGCTGGTGCTTGTCTGTGCCAGGAGTCCTTGGAGCATCCAGGGGAGCGTCGGGTTATAGCGTACGACTCTATGACTTTCCTTGACTGTGAGACCCGTTACTCTACCATTGTGCGTGAGTTGGCTGCTCTGCGATGGGGAGTGAAAACCTTCAGGGCCTTCCTCTATGGTCAGTTCTTCGTTATCCATTCTGATCACTGTCCCCTGATGTACCTTCATGACATGAAGATGGTGGACAGTCGTCTAGCACGGACACTGGAGGACCTGTCCGAATTTAACTTTATTGTTAATTACTATCCAGGTGATCAGAATGCCGCAGCTGACTGGTTATCCCGCTGGCCCGCATTAACTGACTGTCTTTTTGCTACCGAACCCAGCACTCCCAAGTTGCCTACTGGACTGGCCTTGTATAAGGAGGTTCGTGGTGGTCCAGATTCTCTCGTTGAATCCTTGGAGCTAGTCGTGAACTGCTGGACAGAAGGGTCAGGTGTCACACCCGACTCTCCGCTGAAGGGAGCCAAGCTCCGGGATGCCTTAGTTCAGCAGTTTCTGAAAGACGCTGGTCGACTAGGCTTCAAACTGGACAAGACCAGCAGGAACAGGATCAAGGCAATGAGATTTCCAGGTACAGTTCCAGGTCTGGAGTTGCTATTGGCAGCATTAAAGTTAATGAACCTTGAAATCTGGGTCTATTGGGGTTCCACTTGTCCCGTAGTCTATCGTGATCCATCCGTGACTGAGCCTCAGTGTGTGCATCTTCAGTGTCTGTCTGGAGTGCATTTTAATACTCTGATCGAGCTCCGCAATTACGTCCCTCCAACTGACGTGATTCTGGGCCATAAGGCGGAGGTAAAATCTCGTGTTCCTGCTCTGAGGGCTTGATCACTGATGATCAGGAAGCGCCGGAGGATTGTCCTGTAATCCAGTACGTGACAGAAAAGGCACCTCGTCAGTCCAGTTGTACCCATGTGTCTGAACACTCGGCAGTAGGTATAGTAATGCTGCAGGAGACCTTATTTTGTGCTCTTGTTGATACAGGAGCTCAGGTTTGTCTAGCAAGTGAGTCTGTACTGAGCCAACTTGGCATAGAGTACCAGGTACTATCAGGAGAACAGCTAGAGGGGTTGACTGGTTTCTGCACCAGCATTCTAGGCTACGTCCAGTTAGAGGTGAAGTGTCCTTCTGGGTGGAGGCTACCACTGTTTAACTATGCGGTGGTAGCTGCCAAAGCCATTAACTTTTGTTTTGTTCTTGGTAGGAATATACTGGACGCAGCCTACCTGACACTGGATTCACCCCGAGAACAGTTGGTGTATGACCACACTACTGTTCTTCAGTTGTCTCCCAAGGTACTCTCAGTCTCCTCCCTGCATACCGAGACCACTGTTATGAAGGTAGCTGATCCTGAATCTGATCAGGGAGTGTTCTCCGGAAATGCTCTTCTGTCCTTTAGTCAGGTGTCCAAGATCCAAGGAGATCATCGACAGATTCAATCTGTCATTAAGATGATCTACTCTGGGGTTCCTGCATCTCGAGTTCCACGCTCCTGTCTACCCTATAGGAGATGTTGGTCGAACCTGGAAGTTCACCAGGGTTTGCTAGTGAAGCGGAACCCAGACGGCTCAGTAGTCCCAGTAGTCACCTTTAATGTCCTGATTGACCTAGTTGCCGAGACACACCTCCAGAATGCTCACTGGGGGATCGGAAAAATGAGTGCAATGCTCCGTCGACTCGTCTGGCACAGATCTTTGATTAATGTAATCAGAGATATGTGCCGGACGTGTTGGGAATGTCAGACTTGTAAGGTCTCAAGGGAGGTGGTTGCCCCGCCGACCTTGAAAATAGTGACCTCTTCTCCCTTTGAATTGGTTGCTATGGATCTTGTAAGTCTCCCAACAACCAGTACTGGTTTTATTGGGTGTCTGATGGTAGTCGACCATTATTCCAAGTGGGTGACGGCAGTACCCATAAGGAATAAGAAGAGCAGTACGATATGCCAGGCGCTTGAAGACCAAGTTTTTCCTGTTATTCCTCGTGTTCCAGTCCGGATATTGACTGATAACGTCCCTGAGTTTATTTCCCAGGAATTTATTGAGTTGTTGGAGCGGTATAATTGTTGTACATGTGAAAACAACTCCGTATAAGCCCTCTAGTAACGGTGCAGTGGAGTGAGTGAATCGTACCATTGGTGAGTTACTGAGGTAATTTCTGGGGAATCTCGGAAATGGGACTAGTTCTTATCCCGAGCAGTTCTCAGCTACAACCATTCTCACCACACTGAGATTGGCTGTACTCCAGCTGAGAACATACTGAAGGGTGCTCACGATGTTGATAGTATCCCGTTGCTATCAGCAGAAACGAGAGACCCATGGGCTGAAGGACATCCTCGGTACAAACCATTTAAAGAGGGTTCTCTGGTGCTTAAGAAGGTGCACCTGTTGGGACACCTTCTGATGAACAATCTCATCCCTAGGTTTGAGGGGGTATTCCGTGTTACTAAGGTACACGAGAATAAGGTCACCTATGAGCTGCAGAGACTGCCTGATGGTGAACTGGTAAAAGCTCACCATATCCAGTTAAAGGCCTGGTTTGAACCTCCAGTTTATCTTAGGAGGCAATTTCTCTGGTATCCGAAGGGTCCTGATCCTGTAACAGAGACTCTGAATAGTCCAGAACTCATGGATGACAGTCCTGTTTCTTCTGAAGTCTCTGAGAGTTCTAGTTCTAATAGTGATGGCGACTTCTATGGGGTGGCTGCAGTAGTGGCGTCCTACCTTCTGTCTCGAGATTGTATCAAGTCTCGACGACAGAGGAAAAGTCACCATCCTACTAGAGCTACTACTCAGCCTAAGCCCATTCTTAAGCCAGCTAGGACTTACGAGAGAAAGAAAGCATTGGATGCTTGGTTATATCCTCCGGAAAATTGTGATGAGACTCCTGTGTTAAAGCCTGAATTGTTTCGAGATCATTTGGTCCTCCAACTATGGGAGAACAGCCCCACTGAAATGTGTAAAACCCCTATTTTGTCTCCCGAGTCAGTGGTTCACTGTCCTGTTCCTGAATTGCCAACGCCCCAGTTCTTAGCTTCTTCTTTCCAAGAGGAAGGTATCGTTCATCCTCCGGGGAGTTGGGAATTCTGGGAAGTTTCCAGTATTCCATTATTGGAACTACCTTCTGTTGGTTCCAAGAGTTCTAGTCCAGATTGGTCAAGACCTGCTACTTTAGAAAGTCCTGTTTCTGAATCGGCAGTGTCTATTCATCCTGATAATGACTTTCTCAGCTTTTTGCCACCCGATTGTGACGACCGACTGTCGCCTGTGGATCCTACCTCTAGTGGATTTAGTCCCCCATGGACTAGGTCAAAAGGTCCTGTTCTTGACCTACCTTAAGTTCAGTCTCGAGTCCTGGAGTGGAGACCTCGTCTCACTGACCAGACGAATATTATAGAGAGGGAACCATCCTCCATTCCTGAGTCACCTCAGAATTCAAACCCTTTCCTACATTCTGATGGTGGATTAAAACACCGGTCAGAGCTCGAGGCTGAAGTGACACAGTCAGGTATATCTAACCTGAACGTTACAGCACTGTTTGGGTCGCCCGAAACACAACGTTGCCCCGAGTCATTGCCTGATTTTTCGGGATTTTTATTGTCCTCTTCTGAGTCGACGGATTCTGTCTCTGGTTTACCTCAAAGTATATCGATCACCCGCAGATACCAACTGTTATGTGAGGTTATCGACCGATTAAAGACACCCAGCCTGTATCTGGAGAGTCGCCGGCTTAGCCTGTCTCCTGTGCTGCGTGAAATTATTATGGCTCACCAGCAGATTGCTGAATCCCGGCGCATGTCCGGAGACAGAATTTTGAGACTCAGAAGAACTATAAATCTCCCACGGAATCAATCTTGGTACAGCTTTTAAAGAAAGTTTTGATAGTAATTACCCTTTTTTGTTCTTATTAGTCATATGGTAATTCCCACATTGGGTATTTGAAAGGCTGAGAAAGGGACACGTGGTGTGAGGAAATCTTTCTTTAGTCACGGTTTCTGTAACTGTCGCATTTATTGTAGTACTGTAAATTGACCTTGACCATGACAGTTATAATAAATTCAATAAACTGTTATTATCATGCAATACCTGTAGTCCAAAATCAATGAGTTTTGTATGCTTTTACATTGATTTTGGACTGCAATGAATGTAATTTTTTTTTCTTGATAGATCCTGAATGTATTCCTGTAATACCGAAATTTTGTAAAAAATGAAATTGTTATTTTGTATATTATTGAAGCATTGTTGGGAGGAATAGACAGTAATAAAATTTTTCGTTTTTAAGTACTATGTTTCCATATTGTCTGATAGTTTGTCTATTCCTATTGCTTTTTGTTATGAAAAAAATGTATTGTACCTGAAGGACGGGATGATGAATTAAATCTTTAGTTGATCCTCCTACCTTTTTACTGAGTTTATTTATTTTTTGCAAGGTAAGATTTTTTTCAGGTGAATGTACAGTTTGTGTGGGGGGTTGCTGTCAGTTACGAGGCATTTTTTGGATGGGCTTGAGGGCTAATGGGGGGGAATGCAATATGTAAGGTGTTTGTATCTAGGAAAACTTAGTGGAGTTGTATTTTATGAAACATAGTCATTTTTTTTTAAACCTGTATATATATATATATATATATATATATATATATATATATATATATATATATATATATATATATATATATATATATATATATATATATATATATATATATATATATATATATATATATATATATATATATATATATATATATATATATATATATATATATATATATATATATATATATATATATATATATATATATATATATATATATGATATCCCTCTGTGGCCATATATATAAAAATGCTTTGATCTGTTGTTATTCCTTTCCAGGTATTGACAGCAGCCCCTACACTCAGTAGGGAGTATAAGGGAGAGAAAATATCGAATATTTCCTATTACCAGTCTGTACTAGTCTGTGTTGCTGCTCTGTATTCATATAACCCGCCTTGTAACTAGAAGTAAGCTACTGTGTTGCTATTTGAGAGTGTGTCATAAACATTAATAGTTAACAGGAGCTATTGAAATGGCATATCTGGTCAGAGGCCCAAGGAGTGAATTCATGTTAGGCGGGGAATGACGGTGTTCGAGTATTGTTATAGTGGGCCCGCAGAGACCTGTAAGACATAGTATGCGGCTGTACTGATCAGAAATTAGGACTGTTTAAGTGACTTTGCATCCCAATGGTGGACGGGAGATTGATGAGAACAGTATTGATTTAGGGAAAATTGTGGTACTGTATTTTTCACCGTTATATGTTCTTTGTAGATGGCTCATTAGATAGTAAGTGTTCAAGTTTATTACTGGTCATTACCGATGTTATAAAACTATAGTATTGCGGGGTTCTCCTTTAAGCTTAGTTCTGAAGAAATGCTTTTTTTTTGTTTTAGAGGCTATGTTGAGAATCCTAATATTTCTAAGTCTTTCAAATCCTCAGGTTCTGCAGTAATAGTTTTGTAAGGATTTTGAAGTTCCATTTTGTAACTGTGTGGTGATATATCTTGCATGCAGCTTAGTATTTTTTTCTCTTGCTGGTATAATATGCAAAAGGGATGTTAATTTTGCCTTTGACTATCTTAACTGATATATTAATGTATTCTTAATAGCTTAATTTTCAAATAAATAGTCGTTTTGCCTGTTTTACAGCATTTCATTTCAGAACCTCCCTCCACGGTTTCTCTTCCCTAGCCACTGTTTTTTAAGATCTCTCAAGTATAGTAATTTATCATAATTTTTTCCTCCCACAGTGTGTTCCTTTATTAATTATAATATTCCCTTTCACCTAATGTTCTTATACCTTTACTTATAATCAGCAAGCCAAAGGCAAGAGAAGGAAAGGCATGATAAATAACAAGGTTCAAGCTGGGTCCCCTTGCCCAGTATAAATCAAGGGGTGGTGCCCAGAGCTCCGTTCTCTTGACCTGTTACTTAAGTTTTTTTGGGGGTATTACACCGTTGTATATTTGTTGTGTAGTGAACGTCAGGTTGTGGTTGGCATTAGGACACTAGGCAGTTCGGGTGCTACCTCTGGCCACAGTCAGCAAACCACTACAACTTGCAGTGAGACTGCAAGACTTCATGTGTACACTGGACCTGAAGGACGCGTACTTCCAGATCCCAATCCATCCGTCTTCCAGGAAGTACTTGAGATTCAGCCTAGACAACAAGATCTACCAGTTCAAGGTGCTGTGTTTCGGTCTCTCCACAGCACCGCAGGTTTTCACGAGTGTTCACCATGATATCTTCGTGGGCACACAGGATCGGCATCCGTCTCCTCCGTTATCTGGACGACTGGCTGATCCTGGCAGACTCGGAGTCGACCCTTCTTCGACACCGAGACAAGCTTCTGGGACTTTGCCAAGATCTAGGGATCATGGTCAATCTCGAGAAGTCTTCTCTGCTTCCATTTCAACGACTGGTATATCTAGGCATGATATTGGACACCAATCTCCACAAAGCCTTTCCATCAGACGACAGGATAGCAAGGCTGAGGAGGGTCGCAGATCCTTTCCTCAGACAAGAAGAGCTTCCAGCTCAATCGTGGTTACGTCTCCTAGGTCACCTTTCCTCCCTAGCCCGTCTGGTTGCAAACGGCCGCCAAAGGATGAGATCCCTGCAATGGCGGCTCAAGTCCCGGTGGAATCAAGGGCGCGATTCCCCGGACATCCTGGTCCCTATGGGCCCTACAAAACGGATGGATCTTCAGTGGTGGGTGACGGACGAAAACCTTCGAAAGGGAGTGGATCCTCTCGTCCACCCCCCCGGATTTGAGGCTGTTCTCGGACGCTTCAAAAGAAGGGTGGGGGGCCACGTTCTGAACCACAGGATCTCAGGCCTATGGTCAGAATCAGAAAAGTGCCTCCACATAAATCTGCTAGAAATGAAGGCCGTATATCTGGCACTTCAACAGTTCCAACGGATCCTGGCGGGTCACTCTGTGGTGGTGATGAGCGACAACACCACGGTGGTGGCTTACATCAACAACTGGGAGATACCTTTTCACAACAGCTATCCCATCTTGCAGTAGAGGTACTGAGATGGACCGAAGTCCACTCAATTCCACTATCGGCTCCCTTCATTCCGGGCAAGAGGAATGTGCTCGCCGACAGTTTGAGCAGAGCATCGCAGATAGTGAGTACCGAGTGGTCTTTGGATCGTCTAGTAGCCAACAAAGTCCCTACTTTGTGGGGTTCCCCGACGGTGGACCTGTTCGCGACAGCCCTGAACTTCAAGCTGCCGCTGTACTGCTCCCCAGTCCCGGACCCCAAGGCACTCTGGCAAGATGCCTTCCAACAACGTTGGGACAACATCGACGTCTACACCTTCCCATTGTTCTGTCTGATGAGAAGGGTGCTCAACAAGACCAGACTATCGGTCAACCTGTCGATGACCCTAATAGCTCCGCTATGGCATCATGCAGAGTGGTTCCCGGACCTTTTGCAGCTCCTGACGGAACTCCCGAGAAAGCTTAGCAACCACACTGCAACATCTTCCACAAAGCCGTAGCATCGCTTCGGCTTCACGCCTGGAGACTATCCAGCATCTCCTCACAGAGAGAGGCTTCTCGCAACAAGCTGCGGAGAGGATGTCTCGACACCTGCGAAAGTCATCTGCAGGGGTCTACCAGGCAAAGTGGAGAGTTTTCTGTGGTTGGTGTCATGGAAGGGGTATCTCTCCCCTCGATGCCACTATTCCAGCACTAGCGGAGTTTCTTGTGTATTTGCGGGAAGAAATGCGCCTTTCGGTCTCAGCGGTGAAAGGCTATCGCTCAGCCTAAAGTCTTGCCTTCAGGCTGAAAGGAATGGACATTTCCTACTCGCTGGAACTTTCCCTACTCATACGAAGCTACAAGCTTACCTGCCCTCAGTCTGAAGTGAGACCCCCTCCATGGAACATGGTTCATGTCCTCATGGCTCTGAAGAGACCTCCATTCCAACCATTACGCCAGGCTTCTGATCGTCGCCTGACTTGGAAGACGGTGTTCCTGCTTGCTTTGGCCTCGGCCAAGCTAGTCAGTGAACTTCATGGTCTCTCGTACGACGTCGCCCATTCAAGGGGATGGGGGGAGGTAACGTTCGGGTTCGTCCCTGAGTTTGTTGCTAAGACTCAGAATCCTGGAGTTCCGGACGCACGGTTCGACGCCTTCAGGATTTCGAGTCTCCGTTCTGTAACAGATGACCCAGACCATCTCCTTCTGTGCCCAGTAAGGAGTCTGAGGCTCTATATGAAGAGAACAGCTGCAGTTTGTCCTCGAGTGCATGCCCTGTTTGTGAGCACAGGGAGAACTAAGAGGAGGGTCACTAAGAACACCATCTCAGCTTGGATTCACAGGGTTATCCACCATTCCCTGAATCCAGACCCTCCTCCGTCACATTGCCTGAGAGCACACGATGTCAGAGGCATCGCTACGTCCCTGGCATTCAAGAGAAATTTCTCAGTGACGCGGGTTCTACAAGCTGGGGTCTGGAAGCGTCAAACGACCTTCACAGCCCACTACTTGCAGGATGTGACCCACAGGAGGCTCGATACATTCTCTATCGGCCCTGTGGTGGCTGCACAACAGCTGGTCTAACCTCAGGCTCCCTAATGGACAAGTAGCAGAAGGTTAAGGGCATTGTTACCCGGTTTAAGTCTGCATGAATGAAAAAGTATGTCTGGCCCTTACTCTTTTCTTCATCCTCCCCTCTCTTGGGGAAAGCAGCATCCTGGGTTCTCTGCACAGCTGACCTCAAACCACTGCAGGTAAACCATGCTTCCTTGTGTTCCGAGTATTAATATACTGTAATACTGTCGCCTCCCCATACCCTGACGAGGTGGTATTTGGAACGTCCTAGCCTAAATTTCCATCTAAAGGACTTCAGGTCAACTTCCTAGTACGAGTCATACTTCTATCTTTCACACACTAGCTTATATAGGCCGCACGTTCCTTGCGGAGCAAGGAACTTGCGAGGTGCAGGGAATCCTTATCTCGAGTGCTACACACTCGGATCCTGAGTCCCCAGGCAAAGCCAAAGCCAGCAAGGCTGGGACTTACCACCCTACCTAAGGGTCGAGTCACCCCATGTAAATAGCGTGGTTTGTATTTCGGTTACGGAACAAATGACAAATTCGGAGATAATTTGTATTTTTCCTAACCATACAAACCTTAGCTATTTACACATACTTGCCCGCCAGCCCTGTCCCCCGTGAAGTCCTACCCCCTCGCTAACTATGGAGGGGTTAGTAAACCCTTGTTTAAAAATCTAATGGCTCGTCAATTCAGCTACGCCGAAAGTAATACCCCATGTAAATAGCCAAGGTTTGTATTGTTAGGAAAAATACAAATTATCTCCGAATTTGTCATTTTATGATGGTAGGAAAGAGAAACACTGAGAAGCGAGGGTGATATTCAAATAAACATAAATAATGACACATTGCCAATATCTAGTAAAGTTCGTGATCTATGTGTATTCCTTGACTGCATCTTGTCTCTCAATACCCAAATAAATAATGTAGTAAAAACTGCTGTTTATCATCGAAGAAATATTGCTTTTATAAAAAAGTACCTGGGTGAATGTTCCGTAAAGAAACTTGTGATAAACTGTGTGATTGCTAGAATTGACTACTGTAACTCCATCGACTACAATCTACCAAAAGTGCAACTTAAAAAATTACAAAACATAATAAACAGAGGAGCAAGACTGAAAAAAAGGTTTCCCATCTAGAGGAAACATCACACTTATATCGATTAACCTACATTAGCTGCCTATTAAAACGAGAATTAAATTTAAAAGATGCACCATAACCCACCAAGTTATCAGAAGTTGTCATCCAAAATATCTAAGAGAATTGCTACATATTGTGCAGCCAACAAATCGTCCTGACACGAGAATAGTTACAGATGGTTTCAAACTAGTAGAACCTAGATAAATGCCTACTGTAGGCTATGGAGCCTTTAAATATGGGGACCCCTGACCATACAATAGGCTCCCACAAGACATCCGAATAATTGGAGATATTAAGGCTAATACTCCTTGTTCTCGAGAGTATGTTAGCTATAGGACACCATATGATCAATGAGCAGGGTGCCAGGGCGGAAGTCTTATATACGTTCGTCGAGATGTTCCCCAAATATATTTGACCTTGTAAACCTCTGCCGGCAGTGGTTGTTCAAATGATTATAGGGAGAAAATATACAATTTGCTCTATTAACTTGCCTCGAATGATAACCATTTGTATGATAATTTATTAGAGGTGATGCAACAGCTCCCTCAACCTTTTCTTTTACTTGGAGCTTTGAATGGTAGGCTCCTTTATGGGGTGACGTTTTAGCAAAGACTGTAATAAAATGTTTAGCTAGGGAAAATACAAATTATACTGTAGTTTATTTTTGTGTTTAATTGTTTTTATATTCTATATAAATATTGTGAGTTCTTTATGCCTTGTTTCATGACCCCCTTACAATGTTTTTACAGAGTAATGGCACCCTGCACCCAGCAGGGATCAGGTTTTAGAGCTGTCTTTCAGATTTTTAAATACTAAGAATCCTGCCAATGGCAGAACCCAATGTCGAGGCACTTAGTTTTATCTACCGATGTAACCAGATGACTGACTCGTCTTTTAGACTGTAGTTGTGGGTTACATATGATATGAAGTCTATTGTGTGATCAGTCTTATCACTGACAGTTGAGTTCCCATCACGCTTTCTGCCTCTTGCAGGTATTGGTTTATAAAACGGATTTTGAGCAAAGCAAAACATCTATTTTTCAATATTTAACTTAGCCGGTGATTATATAAGCTGCAGCTCTGCTGCTCGACAGAAAACTCTACGTTAAAAATCCGCCAGCGATCGCTATGCAGGTAGGGGGTGTACTTCAACAGCGCCATCTGTCGTGCAGGTACTCAGTACTCATTGTAAACAAAGAACTCAATTTTCTCTCTGTCGTGCCACCGGCAAGACCTACTAATTCGCTGTTGCTAACTGGATTGGTTTTCACAACTATTTGGTGAAGTACACGTTTCTAGTTTTGAGCTTTCGCTGTGCAGGCTTTCTCTTCAATAAATCCTTGCATTCTTTTTTTGATATCGGATTATTTGTTGACGACTTTGGATAGTTTTTGAATTCCCCTTTGACAATTCAAAATGGCTGACCTTTCTCAAGTCCCTAAATTCAGGAAGTGTAATGCTAGGGACTGTTCAAGGCGTCTTCCGAAGACCTCTATCGATCCTCACACCGTTTGTTCCAATTGTCGGGATAAAACCTGTCAATTGGAAGATCGATGTGAGGAATGCGTTGGGCTTTCGGAATTCGATTTTATCGAATTCCAGAAATATACACGTAGGCTAGAGAGAGATAGAGTCAGGAGAAGTTCATCTCGTTCCGTTGATTTTTCCTCTCCTCATGCCCCACAACCTATTCCTTCCCCTGTAGTGGTTGCTCCTAATCCCCCTTCTGGCACTCAGGAACCTTCGATGGCAGATATGATGCGTGCCATCCAAGCTCTGGGTGAGAGAGTCGAGTCCTTGGCTAGTGACCGTAACCAGCTCATGGCGGACGTCAAGGAGCTGAAGTGTAAGAGTGCAGTGGGAAGTGATAAAGTGAGTGATAGTGTTGTGGATAGTGTTGCGCTTGAGGGTTCGTCTGTTCGTGCCTGTCGTCCTCCTAGTCCGGGACCTCTTGCAAGCTCCCAAGTCCAGGGGAGAAGCAATGTCGTATGACCAAAGGGTTCGAGAGGCTTTAATCAGCGAACAGACGTTCCCTCCGTGGTTTCGGGCGTATCTACCCAAGATCGCCCCACCCACACAGAGACGAGAGAGCCCATTTATTCCTCGTCTGTGGAAGAGGATTCTCGTAAGAAACCATGGACCAAGGTCTCACGACCTCTTAAGCGCAAGTCGGTCCCTTCCGCGCAAGTCCAACGGCCCAGTTGTAGCCACTGGGTCAGTTCGGACTCGCTGCAGTCTTCCGATGACTGCTCACCTCCTAAGAGAGGCAAAGCGGTACCGCCTCAGGCAGTCACACCGTCTGTCGCCGCACCTGCTCCTGTAGACCCTAAGTGGTCTTTGCTGCAGACCATGCAGTATCAGTTAACGTCACTGATGCAGGACTTTCGTGCGGAGAAGGTTGCTGCTGCACCAACCTCTTGCCTACAACCAACCATGGTTGTGCGTCCTGTGGACGCTGAGGCGACCTTCTTGCGCACTCCAGCTGAGAGAGTCCCGCCACCCATGCGTTCCAGTGTACCCTGCCAGCCGCATGTTGACGTTCAGCGACGCACGGAACCTTCCGTTGACGTTCGCGAGGTACAACAACCGTCAAAGTTCTTTTGTTTTGACGCGGTGCGTCAACCTCCGCAACCCAGTGTGGTTGCCTCTGCTCGCCCACATCAGACTAGACAGTCTGGAGTAGACGCTGTGCGTCCCCGCGCTGCTATGGTTGTTGCCAGCTCACAGACTGGGCAACAGTTCCATGACGTTGCGTCCGGTTCAGTCACGCGTGCACCCGTGCGACCGGACTCAGCTGACCAGCCGATACCTACTCCTTTGCCGCTTCCTCCTCAATTCTCGGATGATGGACTCTCTGATGATGACGATGCGGCACACGTTGATGAACCACATTCGGACCTTGACGAGCCCAAGACCACGCAACCCTCTTTGGACTTTAGAAAAGTTCTTGCTCTGTTCAAAGAAATGTATCCGGACCAGTTTGTGTCTGTGGCTCCACGCTCTCCTCCGTCAGAGTTCGCTTTAGGTACGCAGTCATCCTCGCCTGCCTTTACGAAACTCGTCCTCGCACGCTCGTCCAAGAGAGCTTTACGAGTTTTAGGAGATTGGATGCAGTCCAAAAAGAGTCTAGGGAAGACAGCCTTTACGTTTCCCCCTGCTAAACTCTCTTCCAGATCGAGCGTCTGGTATGCCACGGGAGAAGTTCTCGGCTTGGGAGTTCCTGCCTCTGCCCAGGGCGACTTCTCAAGTCTTGTAGACTCTCCCCGCAGGCTAGCCATGAGACGCTCTAAGATATGCTGGTCACCTTCGGACCTAGACTATCTGTTGAAAGGAGTATTTAGAGCCTTCGAGGTCTTCAACTTTTTGGACTGGTGTCTGGGAGCTTTGAGCAGGAAGATCTCCCCTTCTGACAAGGAATCTTCCTTGCTCATCATGTCCTGCATGGACAAGGCCATACGTGACGGATCTAGTGAGCTTGCTGCTTCGTTCGTATCCGGGGTCCTCAAGAAGCGTGAGAACCTTTGCTCTTTCCTGTCAGCTGGAGTGACACCGTGTCAAAGATCAGAACTTCTGTTTGCTCCTCTCTCTAAGTGCCTTTTTCCAGAGGACTTGATTAAGGAGATTGCTGCTTCTTTGATTCAGAAGGACACCCATGACCTGGTTGCGTCCTCTGCCCGCAAAGCCACCCCTTTGCCTACCTTGTCAAGACCCAGGATGGACACTCCAGCGTCCAGATTTATTCCGCCCTTTCGTGGCAGAGCCTCCAGCAGAGGAGGTGCTCGTGCCGAAGGGAGACGTGGGAAGAAGAAAGGAACCAAGTCCTTTAAAGGCAGAGTCTGACTGCCGCCTTCTTCAGACAGCAGTGGGAGCCAGACTCAAGAACTTCTGGCAGACCTGGGAGAAGAGAGGCGCAGATGCACAATCTGTGAAGTTGCTCAGAGAGGGGTACAAGATCCCGTTTGTACGAAAACCCCCTCTAGCAACGTCTCCCATCGATCTCTCTCCCAGGTACAGAGAGGAAGACAAGAGACGAGCATTGAAACAGGAGGTGTCTCTCTTGCTAGAAAAGGGAGCGGTAGTCAAAGTCCTGGACCATCAAACCCCGGGCTTCTACAACCGTCTCTTCTTAGTGGTAAAGAAGACAGGAGGGTGGAGGCCGGTGCTAGACGTCAGTGCGCTGAATGTCTTTGTCACAAAGCAGACGTTCGCCATGGAGACCACAAAGTCCGTTCTAGCAGCGGTCAGAAAGGAAGACTGGATGGTCTCTTTAGACCTAAGGGACGCATACTTTCACGTCCCCATCCACCCAGACTCCCAACCTTTTCTGAGATTTGTTTACGAAAAGGTTGTCTACCAGTTTCAAGCCCTGTGCTTTGGCCTAAGCACAGCTCCTCTTGTGTTTACGAGGCTGATGAGGAATATAGCCAAATTCCTTCATTTAGCGGACATCAGAGCCTCCCTCTATTTGGACGACTGGCTTCT
The DNA here is from genome assembly GCF_036898095.1 of Palaemon carinicauda. NCBI lineage: Eukaryota > Metazoa > Arthropoda > Malacostraca > Decapoda > Palaemonidae > Palaemon > Palaemon carinicauda. Next base: position 94,406,240 of record NC_090749.1, on the reverse strand, counting down.
AAGAGCTTCTTCCAGTCGTCGCTGTCTGAAGGATCTAAAGTGGACTCTAGATCTGACCAAGGAATTGGGTCTCCTGGTCAATATGGAAAAGTCTCAACTGGTCCCATCCCAAACTATTGTGTATTTAGGGATGGAGATTCACAGTCAAGCTTTTCGGGCTTTTCCGTCGGCCCCCAGTACAAGTCAAGCCCAGTTATGCATCCAGAACATGCTGAAGAAGGAATGATGTTCAGTCAGGCAGTGGATGAGTCTGATAGGGACACTATCATCCCTGGAACAGTTCGTATCGTTAGGAAGACTACACCTCCGTCCTCTTCAATATCACCTAGCTGTTTACTGGAAAAAGGACAAGACGCTAGAAGCGGTCTCGATCCCCATTTCCGAGAAGATGAAGTCTTCCCTGACTTGGTGGAAGGACAGTATCAGCCTCAGAGAGGGTCTGCCCCTGGCTGTTCAGACTCCCAACCACGTTCTCTTCTCGGACGCATCGGACACGGGCTGGGGCGCGACATTAGACGGTCGGGAATGCTCGGGAACTTGGAACTCGAGTCAAAGAACATTGCATATCAACTGCAAGGAGCTACTGGCAGTTCATCTGGCCTTGAAAAGCTTCAAGTCTCTCCTTCAAGGCAAAGTGGTGGAGGTGAACTCGGACAACACCACGGCTTTGGCGTACATCTCCAAGCAAGGAGGGACCCACTCTATGACGTTGTACAAGATCGCAAGGGACCTCCTCACCTGGTCAAAAGATCTAAACATTTCTCTAGTAACGAGGTTCATCCAAGGCAACTTGAATGTCATGGCAGATTGCCTCAGTCGGAAGGGACAAATCATTCCAACAGAATGGACCCTACACAAGGATGTGTGCAAGAGACTGTGGGCCACATGGGGCCAGCCTACCATAGATCTCTTCGCAACCTCGATGACCAAGAGGCTCCCAATATATTGCTCACCAATCCCGGACCCAGCAGCAGTTCATATAGATGCCTTTCTACTGGATTGGTCACATCTAGACCTTTATGTATTCCCCCCGTTCAAGATTGTCAACAAGGTTCTGCAGAAGTTCGCCTCTCACGAAGGGACAAGGTTGACGTTAGTTGCTCCCCTCTGGCCCGCGAGAGAATGGTTCACCGAGGTACTTCGATGGCTAGTGGACGTTCCCAGAACTCTTCCTCTAAGGGTGGACCTTCTATGTCAGCCACACGTAAAGAAGGTACACCAAGGCCTCCACGCTCTTCGTCTGACTGCCTTCAGACTATCGAAAGACTCTCGAGAGCTAGAGGCTTTTCGAAGGAGGCAGCCAGGGCGATTGCTAGAGCAAGGAGGACATCCACTCTTAGAGTCTACCAGTCGAAGTGGGAAGTCTTCCGAAACTGGTGCAAGTCGGTATCAGTATCCTCGACCAGTACCTCTGTAACTCAAATAGCTGACTTCCTTTTATACCTGAGGAAAGAAAGATCTCTTTCAGCTCCCACTATCAAGGGTTACAGAAGCATGTTGGCATCAGTCTTCTGTCACAGAGGCTTAGATCTTTCCAACAACAAAGATCTACAGGACCTCCTTAAGTCTTTTGAGACCACGAAGGAGCGTCGTTTGGCTACACCTGGTTGGAATTTAGACGTGGTACTAAGATTCCTCATGTCAGAAAGGTTCGAGCCACTACAATCAGCCTCCTTTAAAGATCTCACTTTAAAGACTCTTTTCCTGGTTTGCTTAGCCACAGCTAAAAGAGTCAGTGAGATTCACGCCTTCAGCAGGAACATCGGATTTTCATCTGAAACGGCTACATGTTCTTTACAACTTGGTTTTCTAGCCAAAAACGAGCTACCTTCTCGTCCTTGGCCGAAATCGTTCGATATTCCAAGCCTATCAAATATGGTTGGAAATGAACTAGAAAGAGTCTTATGCCCTGTTAGAGCTCTTAAGTTCTATTTAAGACGAACTAAACCTTTACGAGGACAGTCAGAAGCTTTATGGTGTTCTGTTAAGAAACCATCTTTGCCTATGTCAAAGAATACCTTATCCTATTTTATCAGACTGTTAATACGAGAAGCTCATTCCCATCTGAATGAGGAAGACCAAGCTTTGCTGAAGGTAAGGACACATGAAGTTAGAGCTGTCGCAACTTCAGTGGCCTTTAAACAAAATAGATCTCTGCGAAGTATAATGGACGCAACCTATTGGAGAAGCAAGTCAGTGTTCGCGTCTTTTTATCTTAAAGATGTCCAGTCTCTTTACGAGAACTGCTACACCCTGGGACCATTCGTAGCAGCGAGTGCAGTAGTGGGTGAGGGCTCAACCACTACATTCCCCTAATTCCATAACCTTTTTAATCTTTCTCTTGAAATGTTTTTATTGTTGTTTTTGGGTTGTCCGGAAGGCTAAGAAGCCTTTCGCATCCTGGTTGATTTGGCGGGTGGTCAGATTCTTTTCTTGAGAAGCGCCTAGATTAGAGGTTTTGATGAGGTCCTGTAGTATGGATTGCAACCCTTGATACTTCAGCTCCTAGGGGTCGCTCAGCATCCTAAGAGGATCGCGAGGCTCCGTAAGGAAGACGTACTTAAAAAGGCAGAGTAATTGTTCAAGTCGACTTCCTTACCAGGTACTTATTTATTTTATGTTTGTTATTTTGATAACTGCTAAAATGAAATAAAAAATCCTTAGCTCATAATAATGTAAACATTTATTGCTGGTCTCTACCCACCCCCCTGGGTGTGAATCAGCTTATATAATCACCGGCTAAGTTAAATATTGAAAAATTTTATTTTTATAATAAAATAAATTTTTGAATATACTTACCCGGTGATTATATATTAAAGGACCCTCCCTTCCTCCCCAATAGAGACGCAGTGGACCGAGGAGAAAATTGAGTTCTTTGTTTACAATGAGTACTGAGTACCTGCACGACAGATGGCGCTGTTGAAGTACACCCCCTACCTGCATAGCGATCGCTGGCGGATTTTTAACGTAGAGTTTTCTGTCGAGCAGCAGAGCTGCAGCTTATATAATCACTGGGTAAGTATATTCAAAAATTTATTTTATTATAAAAATAACATTTTTGGGTGAGATAGCCATGTCGTCCTGATGGAAGGCTCCTTTAGGTAGCTTTCTAAGGGATATTTTTCTACAGTGATACTCCCAGAGAATTAACCATAGGTCTCCAGAATGCTAACTTCTGGCACGAGTATCCTTAATATAACTTCTAAAGATATCGCATAAAATCAGGGGATGTATTTTTTGATACGACATATAGCAATCTTCACCCCGAATAGATTTAACTCTTTGAGGGCGAAAAGTGGTGAATGAAAGGGAGCCGTTATCAAGGTATCCAGTGGACCCCTTCCCTGTACTACTACGGCCCTTCATTCCTTGTTGCATTTAAGCAGGAATAGCCACAGATAGAGTAGTTTTGGGTGGGGTCTTTTCATTAAATAGTTTTTTTTTTTTTTTTTTTTTTTTTTTTTTTTTTTTTTTTTTTTTTTTAAGAAGGGTGGGTCTATCAGGACGACATGGCCATATCACCCAAAAAAAGGCTTTTTTGCTCTACTCAAAATCCGTTTTTTGGGCTCTGCCATGTCGTCCTGATGGAAGCTTACCAGAGAATTAACTTGAAAGTACTATATCTGTGGATTTGCACAAGTGCCTTTACTTTGAATGAGTTCCATATATGGTCTCCTAGACCTTTATATATATGACATTACCGTTATTTGTCATATCCACTAAGTTTGGAAATAACTTAGGGCTTCCTTCCCTCTGCAGGGAAATTGTCGACTTCGACTAAAAGGATTCAAAGTTTGCATTTCAGTAGGAACACGAGGGAAACTTCTTTCGAGATTACCTGGTTGTTCTTTGGAAATCATACTAACAAGGTATCTATTTTAAGGAAAATAGAAAGGCTTTGGAATCTTTTAGATTCTGCATCTATATAGAACAGTCCATAAATCACCATAGTGATTTTTACTAAAAGGTATTACACTCGAGGGTGCTAACACCTATTCACCCGATACTTTGAGTCCCGAGACAGTCCACTGTTCATCGCAGCACTAGACGACAGGTTTTATGACACTACCTGCCGCCACCACAAAGTGTTTTATCTTGTGCACTTGCTTCGCATAATGTTTATAGAAGACTCTGGATGATTTCCAACCCGTATATGAGCGGAGCCTATCAAAGTCCATGTGTTGAAAGAAGTTCAACGAAGAAGCATCTTTTCTTGGATCGTGACCTGCGGATGTAGTGTCAGGATCCGCTCTGCGAATAAAGTAGGTGAGTTTCGCCCTCAGCTGTTTTAGGGATAAGTTTGGTCCTGAGGTTTGGCCTCGGAAGAGCTGTCCCTCCTTGAAATCTGAAGTTCTTCGAAGATAGACCTTAAGACACTCTACTGGACATAGAGAGACATCTTCCTTCAGAGGGCAGATCTCTAAGGACCCCACCTTTTGGTGGGCAGCTTATTTTTGGCGAGAAAGGTAGGATCAGGGAAAAGGTTCAGTTCTCCCGCTTCTATGAACTGAATAAGGCCTTCATTTGTGGATAAGGCCACTATTTCACTAACTCTAGCCCCTGAGGCTATAGCAAACAGAAATATCCCTTTCTGTGTTAGATCCTTTAGGGTGCAATCCTCGTTGTTCATGTTCGAAGCGTATTGCAAGACTTTGTTCAATGACCACGATATGGGCTTTGGAGGGGTTGCTGGTTTGAGGTTAGCGCATGCTTTTGGTATCTTATTGAAGATTTCACCTGAAAGGACCACCTGAAAGGCGTAAAGAAGAAGTCTAGTCAAAGCTGACATACACTCAGTTATTGTGGTGGAAGCCAGGCCTTGTTCGTGTAGGTGGATGAAGAAGGAGAGACAGAAATCTATTGATATTTCTGTCGGTTTTCTTGTTTTCACGAAGGAAACCCACTTCTTCCAAGACGATTCATATTGTCTCCTAGTTGAATTTAACTTGTATTCTTCTATAAAGTCGATCTTGTCTTTTGAGATCCCAAACCTTTTCTTGGCTGCTAGGGCGAGAAAATCATGAGATGTAGGTTGTTGGTTCTCGAGGATGAAGCGTAGACAGTCGACTTCTGAACCAGTTGGGATAGAACTGGGTTCGGTAGAGGAAACAGCTTCAGTTTCAATTCTAGGATTAGAGGGATCCAATTGCTTCTGGGTTATTTGGGGGCCACTGCTGCTGCTGTTCCTCTGAAGGATCTTGGCTTGTTGAGGACTTTCAGCAGGAGATTGGTTGGTGGGAACAGATAGATTTGATTCCATCAGTTCCAGTCGAGAGACATGGCGTGTGTCGCTTCTGCTTGAGGGTCCTCGTATGGGGCTCCATATCGCGGTAGTTTCTTGTTGTCGCTCGTTGCGAAGAGGTTGATCTGCAGTTCTGGGACTTTTTTCAAGATGAAGGAGAATGAGTCTGCGTCTAGGGACCATTCTGTCTCTATCGGCTTTTGCCTGGATAGAGCATCTGCCGTCACAATGCGGAACCCTTGCAGGTGAACTGCTGATAAGTGCCATCTCCTCTTCATTGCCAGGCGGAAGATGTCTAGTATCACGTGATTGATGTGAGGTGATCTCGAGCCTTGTCGGTTTAGACATTTTACTATCACCTCGTTGTCCAAGACCAGTCTGATGTGGACTGATCTACGAGGGGATAGTTTCTTCAACGTTAGGAAAACTGACATAGCCTCCAAACTGTTGATGTGAAAGGTTTTGATATGGTGCAACCAATTCCGCTGCACTTTCCTTTGTTGGGAATGCCCTCCCCATCCTTCCAGGGAGACATCTGTGTGTATTACCACTGATAGTTGAGGTGTTGAGGTGGTTGTAAGGGAATTGTTTTGTTGACCACGGCCTTAGTAGCGTGTGCAATCGGGTCGGTGTCAACCTTTGTTGATCTCTTTGAGCGTTTGATGTGTATCTTCTCCAGACTCCTGATGCATCCTTTAACTGTGCTTTTAGCACTGGGTCTGTCACTGCGGCGAACTGGAGAGAGCCCAGTACTCTTTCCTGTCGGCGTCTTGAAATCTTCTTGAGTTTCAGTAGTCTCTTGACAGATCCCGCTATCTCTCTCCTCTTCTTCAGTGGAATGGAGAGACGGTGTGACTGTAAGTTCCAATGGATTCCTAACCATTGAAACTGCTGAGCTGGAGAAAGGCGAGACTTCTTGCGGTTGATCTTGAAGCCTAGGAACTGGATCACCTTTGTGGCTGCTTGTAGACAAGCGGTCTTGGATGCTGCCCACACCAGCCAATCGTCCAGGTATGCCACTACCTGAATTCCTTCTAAGCGTAGTTGTTGGACGATTGTATCCGCAAGTTTCGTGAATATCCTTGGGGCTATGTTTAGCCTAAAGGGCATGGCTGTGAAGACATACTTCGTCTTCTGTAGCCTGAATCCTAGGTAGGAGAAGAGGGGGCGGCTGACTGGTAGGTGCCAGTAAGCATCTGCCAGGTCTATTGAGACTCTGTATGGGGCGTAGAAGGGTTCTTTTGTGTTGTAAGGTAAGCATTCAGAACTTGTTGTTCTTGATGAACTTGTTGAGTGGAGACGAGTCTAGAATGACTCTGAGTTTGTCCGAGTCCTTCTTGGGAACACAAAACAGCCTTCTCTGGAATTTGATGGACTTCTTTTTCCTTATAACCTTTTTGTTCAAGAGTTCTGAGGTATATTCTTCCAATAAGGGGGTGAAGTGTTGGAAGAATTGAGGAAAAGGGGGTGGAATTTTGTTCCATTTCCAACCGAGTCCATTCTTAATTAGGCTGTGGGCCCAGGGATCGAAGGTCCAACGATCCCAAAAGTGGAAGAGTCTCCCTCCTACCTGAAGCCTCTCATTGCTGAGATGTTCCTGATGATCTATTTCCGTAACCGCGTCCTCCTCTACCCCTTGAGGGGTTTCTTGAGGAACCTCTTTTTGAACCTCTCCCTATGTGGGGGCGAAAGGTAGTTTTGCGCCTCTCAAAGCCTGGATTAAACGCAGGCGATTGAGCTACTAGCTGTTGGGGTACCATCTGGATGGTGGTTTGCTGCTGAGCTACCCTTTTTGGCTCTGTGGCCATGGTCATGGTTGGAAGTTGTGCAGGTCTGTGTGGTTTCTTTTTCTTCCTGTTCTTAGGTTGGGGACCAGCGTCTGAGGATGATTTCCTCTTGGAAGACATGCCCCACTTTTGGAAAAGGTTCCCATTCTCCGTGGTGGCTTTGCCGATAACCTCCTGAACCACATTTTGTGGAAAGAGGTCCTTGCCCCAGATACATGAAGAGTTCAGCTTCCTGGGTTCGTGTTTGACCATTGCTGTGGCAAACACATGCTCTCTACAGGCCCTCCTGGACCTGACGAAGGCATACAAGTCCTTCACAAGGGTACCCGAGTGAGACTTGGCTAAGACCATGTACATGTCTGGGGCATTGGTAAGGCCTGCACACATTTCCATGCAGTTTTGAAGAGACAAAAGAGTGGCTAGTCTCTCTTTTGTCTCCTGTTCCCTTCTCAAGAGATGCTCTGGCAGTTTTGGAAGGTTCTCATTGAACTGCTGACCTGCTTTCTCCGGATCCAGTTTAGATATGGAGAAGGTTAGATGAACCTCGTTCCACTTCTCCTCGCAGGTAGGCATGGCTACGTTCTTCTAGCACTGGGCATGGTTTGCCCGCATCGACTACTCTCATGACACAGTCAAGAGCTTTCACCGAGAAGGGGAAAGCTCTGGAAGAAAGAGCAATGAAGGTAGGATGCGTCTTGCTCAATGCTGAGACTTTGGAGTTGGTATATCCGGCTCCCTTTAGGGTCTTGGACAGAATGGCTTGTGCCTTTTCATGCTCAAAGACGATGACTTCCTTCAGTTCCGTCTCCTCACGGGATGCTGGTTCATCCCGCAGTCTCACGTAACAATCTGGGTATGACGAAAGGCTAGGCCAGAATTGGAGATCTTCAAGGGGTTTGGCCCCCAACTTCTCAGTGATATAGAGCTTCCCATTCATCATGGGCATGTGCTCCGTGTACCTCCAGGGGTTGGTTTGAGAACAATGAGGTAATTCAGAAACTCTAAGAGGCTTAGTAAAGCCTCTGGAAACATCAGAGCATTTCCCTTCTCTTACCTCTTTCTTCGTCTCTTTGAGATCTTGCTTAATCTCCTGCCGTTCCTTCTGCTGAATCAACTCTGGGAGCACTTCGCTCCTGCCAATCAGCACATCCGGAGAGCGTGTTGGGGCTAAAGAGGTTGACGGCACAGGTTGATATGCCGTCACGGGAAACTGAGGGTCCACAGTTACCGTCGACACGGATCCATCTTCCTCCGTAGGTGGTTGAACCACATGTTCTTCAGGGTCTTCTTGTAGAAGGTCCTTTTCTGTGTCAGTAGACACCTCCGACATCCGTTCCTAGTGGATGTCCATGCCTTCCAGTGCCTTATTAATGTCTGCATCCACTGTCAGTTGGATGAAGGGAGGCTTGACCTGTACTTTGGCACAACTGTGCTGGACTTAAGGAACAGAAGGCACCTCAAAGCTTCATTAGGTAGGTAAGGTCCCAGAGAGTTCTTCTGGAACCCTCTTACCCACCTCCGAAGAGTTTCTCTTGCTGTATCCCTTGACTCACTAGTGTCGGGGAAATCTTCTCCAAATCCTTTGGTCATCAGGGCCGAACAGATGGAGCAACCATTCGGGTCCAAATACCTCAGGGATCCAGATACGATGCATCAGGGGGCATGAGACCTACACATCGTATGCCCCTAAAAGTCCTTACTCTTGTGGTTGCAGAACGAGACTGCACACTTCACCATTGGTTCCTCCTGTGAGGAAAGAAAAGGTGAAATGAGTATAGGGTTATTTATATTATCGATATAAATGCATATTTAAAAGTAGTTTGTTCCGTAACCGAAATACAAACCACGCTATTTACATAGGGTTTACTTTCGGCTTAGCTGAAATGACGAGCCATTAGATTTTAACGAGGGTTAAACTACCTCCGCGCTAGTTAGCACGGGGGTAGGGGAGGGGTAGCTAGCTATCCCTCCCCCCCACACAACGGTGAGCTGCCTCACTCCACTTTTGGCTCGGACGATGTACAGACGTTTCTGTCCCATCCTCGCATATTTGACAGCCTTAATCTGTTTTTGTTTTTCTTTTAGTGTGTGTTTGTGTTTGAAGTTGGCCTCTACCCTTTCTTCCCATCATGCGGAAATGCCCTGGACTTCCCAACCGCCCCTCTGGAACATTCATGTCGGCGGTCAAGACAGACCCTCACACCCTTTGCCCGCAGTGTCGAGGTCAACGATGTGAAAGCGATAATGTTTGTATGGAATGTCGGGAGTGGCCTACATCCCAGTGGGAGAGGTTTGCCCGGCGGCGTAAGAAGAGTTCTAAGCGAGACCGTTCTCCCTCAGGGACTGCCTGGTGAAGGAAGGCTCCAAGGACTCTTCTTCCGTTGCCCGAACCTCCTCCGAAGCTCCCACTCGTTCGGTCTCTCGTGAGAGGCCACCGAGTGGTAGCGTAGGCCCTTCTTTTGTTTCCCAAACTCGGGGTGCTGGAGAGGGTGTTGCCTCCCATAGCGAGGCAGCTCCCCCTCCTACTCCGGGGGAGGATATTATTGATTTTGTTGATTACGACCAGACTGTTTCTAACAATGATCTTTTCCAGCTTTGGGCTTCCTTGGGGCTTAAGGGCTCGCCCTCCAAGGAAGCCCTGTTTGATCTGATCCAGTTGGGGGCAGCTGTCCAACAGTCGCTGGTAATACCAGAGGTAGACCCTCTGGCTATTGTTGACGTTGTTGTGGCAGAGGCGTTCGACGGGTCGGGTCAAACCCCAGCTGCTACTGTTGCGGATGTTGCTGAAGGCCCAGGTTCCCCCTCCGAACATCCTTCGAGGGGGAAGCTGGGTCCAACGGTCTCTCCTGCGAGTGTTGCTCCCCCTCGGGGGAGTGTACTAACAGAGACTCCTCTTCGGAGGACTGACGATGGTGATACCCTGCCTCAAGGTCGTCTTTGCCGTAAGGCTCGCCCTCCTCTTCGTCGCCGAGGCCTTCCTTCTCCTTACAAGGGAGTTAAGAGGCGCCTTCTCTTCTGGTCGTCATCCTTGTCGTCCCAGGCAAAGGACTCTTCTCGTCGGGAGCAGACCATAGCAGTCACTCCACCTGACCTCTCCGCAGATCATTCGCGATCTCCTGTGCCTGCCAGATCTTCCTTGCCTACGTAAGCACCGGTCCTTTCGGGGCAGAAGGGCTTATCCCACAATGTGGGTAAGTCCCTTCCGCGCCAGGTTTCACCTGTGCGCCCTTCAGTAGCGCGCAAGCGCCACCGCTCTCCTGATCGCCAGTGCCCGCCTGCTTGTCAGCGCTCTCCTGCTCGCCAGCGCTCTTCTGCTCGCCAGCGCTCTCCTGCACGCCACCGCTCTCCTGCTGTAGAGTCTCCTGACTCTCCTCGCCAGTGCTCTCCTGATCACCAGCGCTCTCCTGATCACCAGCGCTCTCCTGATCGCCAGCGCTCTCCTGCTCGCCAGCGTTCACCTGCTCGCCAGCGCTCTCCTGCTCGCCAGTGCCCTCCTGCGTGCAAGCGCTCTACAGCAAATGAGTCATCAGACTCTCCTCGCCAGCACTCTCCTGATCGCCAGCGCTCTCCTGATTGCCAATGGGCCCCTGTTCGCCAGCGCTCTCCTGCTCGTCAGCGCTCTCCTGATCTCCAGTGCTCTCCTGCTCGCCAGCATTCACCTGCTCACCAGCGCTCTCCTGTTCGCCAGCACTCACCTGCGCGCACGCGCCTTTCAGCCACTGCTGCGCGCCCTGCGCGTCAACAGTCTCCTGAGCGCCGTCAACCTCCTGCTCGTCAGCGCACTACTGCGCGTCAACAGTCTCCTGAGCGCCGTCAACCTCCTGCTCGTCAGCGCACTACTGCGCGTCAACAGTCTCCTGAGTGCCGTCAACCTCCTGCTCGTCAGCGCACTACTGCGCGCCCGGTTCCTGATGCGCGCCCAGCGCGGCAACGTTCGCCCGCGCGCCAACGATCTTCGGATCTGGGCGCAGGCAAGGACATTGTTCCGTTGCCTCGCCAGCGTTCCCCTGCGCATCGACCGTCACCTGCGCACCATTCTCCTGGGCGCACTTCCAAAGTGCATGCGCGCCCGCGAGTCAACTCCTGAGCGCCCCCACGAGACCACCTTCGAGCACATCAGCGCCCTCTGGCCCTGCACCCCAGCTGGCTTCTTCTCTCCGCGCCACGGCGCGCCATCATATGCGTCAGCGATCTCCTATGCGCCAGCGTTCTCCTATGCGCCCGCGCGATCCTTCGCCTGCGCGCGAACGCTCACCAACGCACCAACACGTCCACGCGTCTGATCGCCACAGGTCTCCGACTCGCCCACGCGCCAACTCACCTGTGCGCAGTCGGTCGCCCGCGCGTCCCACGCGTCATCGATCACCAACGCGCCATAAGTTTGCCAACGCGCCATCGCTCGCCATCTATCACCAACGCGCTTACTCTCGCCTAGGCTCCATTGTTCGCCTACGCGCCATCATTCTCCTGATCGCCAGCGCTCACCCAGGCACTCGCGCTCACCTGTGCATTCACGCACAGCCTCACCTGCGCGCCTACGCGCCCCCTCGCCAGCGAGCCCACTTGCCCACGTGCTCACGCGCCAACTCTCCAGCGCGCCCTCATCTCTGAGCAGACCCAGCGATTCTGCCAGCGCGCGAGCGCCAGCGCGACCCAGCGATTCTGCCATCGCACGAGCGTCAATGCGACCCAGCGATTCTGCCATCGCGCGAGCGCCAACGTGACCCCCAGCGGGTTTCGCAGCGCACTCAGCCTTGCGAGGTACCGGGGCTGCGTACTTCCAGATCGTCCTCGCGATCACCATCGCGGAAGCACCGAGCACGCGCCCAAGAGCAGGAAGAGTCATCGGAGAGGTCCAGACAACATTCTTCTTCCCTTTCTTCTTTTCAGGCAGGCCCTGTAGTATCCACTCCTAAGGATCAACCAATCCCCTTCCCTCCAGCGGGAATCGCTGACACTGCGTCAGTCAGCCGCCAGCCTTGGTTTGGTTCCCTGATGAAAGCGGTGGTGCAGGCTATGAAGCCAGCCCTCGCTGATCTGGGACTAAAACCAAAGGCTCCCTCGCCCCCGCTGAAGAAAAGGAGAGGAGTGGATTTCGCGGTGACTTCTCCCAGGGTTAAGCTGGCTCCCAAGAGGTCCATCAGGAAGGCCCCTTCACCCTCGCAGGCGTTTTCTCTTCCTGTGGACGAACCTTTCCCGTCCTCGGGAGAATCCAGTGAGGTGAGACACTCTCCCACGGCACCAATGGGAGGAACCCAACCTCAAGGAAGAGAAACATCTCGAGTAGGAGGGACCTTCCAGACCTCTTTGCTAGAGTCCTGTATCCCTCCCAGGAGGGAGGCCAGGGACTCAAAGACGTTACCTAAATCATCGTCGAGGTTTCGTCCAGAGCCAACCTTTCCCTGGGAGAAAGTCCGCGTGTCCCCCTATGAAGAGCCAATGGGGACAGGAGACTTAGCTGCCAGTCCACAAGGAGGAGAGCAGCACGAGTTGGAGCATGCCTTCTGGCAGGTCCTTGGTCTAATGAGGCAACTCAATAGTTTCAAGGACCCCGAGACCTCCCCTCGCGAAGGCAAGGATACGGTCCTGGACCAGGTTTATGGCATTCAGAAGCCCCCCAAGACCAGTGCAGCCCTGCCCTGGTCCCAGGGGTGAAGAGCGCCAGGGACAAGGTCGAGGGCCAGGTTTCCGAGCTCCTCTCCTCCAGCCGTTCTTCTGCCGGGAACAAGCTCCTCCCACCTCCTCGCGTTCAGCAGAGGAGGTACATCGAGATCATGGAGGAGTCTTGTTTAGCTCTTCCTCTCCACCACTTCATGGAAGAGCTCACCAGGGGTCTCTCTTTAGAGAAACTCTACGCCCGGCAGGTGACATTCTCAGCGTCGGAGATCCTGAGCCAAGAGAAGGTCGCGAAGTGTGCCATGCAGGCCACTTCGTGGCTGGATGTCTGGCTAGGGTCTCTGGGCATCCTATTGCGCTCTGAGGACTTGTCCAAGGAGAGCAATAGGAAGGCCCTGGAGACCTTCCTCTTCTTGGGCATGCGCTCCATCGAGTTTTTGGCTCTTCAGGTCACTAACCTGTGGGCTAACTCGATTCTCAAGCGTCGTGATGCGGTGACCGAGGGGTTCCACCCGAAGGTCCCCGCTATGGATGTCAGCAAGCTCAGACATTCCTCCATCCTTGGAGGAAACCTGATTGAGCCCAAGGACGTAGAACGGACAGCTGAGAGGTGGAGGAAGACGAGTCACGATTCGCTCCTCCAGAATGCCCTTACATCTCGGCCCTACAAACTTCCAGCTCCTCAACAACAACAGCAGCCTCGCAGGAGACCGAAGCGGGCTCCGGCAGCTAAGACCAAGGTGTCTAAACCGCAGCCCTTTCCTCTCAAAGACAAGAAGGGTGAAAAGTCCTCCAGGGGAGGCAGAAATCCTAGAAGGAGCGGCCGAGGCCGCAAGCGCTAGGATTGGCAATCCCCCTGCGTGTCCACCTGTGGGGGGATGCCTACAGAGTTGCCTGCTCAGGTGGCAGCAACTCGGGGCCGATTCCTGGACGGTGTCTGTGATCGGACAAGGATATCACGTCCCGTTCATATCATCTCAACCTCCCCTGACAGCGAATCCAGTGTCGTTGAGCTCCTATGCCACGGGATCGGCAAAGGGGCTAGCCCTTCGGGCAGAAGTCGGGACCATGTTCAAGAAGGATGCTCTCCAAGAGGTCGTCGACACCTCCCCAGGCTTCTTCAGTTGACTCTTTCTTGTAAAGAAGGCGTCTGGAGGCTGGAGACCCGTCATCAACCTCTCAGACCTGAACAAGTTTGTCAAGCAAACTTCGTTCAGCATGGAGACAGCAGACACGGTCAGACTTGCAGTGAGACCGCAAGACTTCATGTGCACACTGGATTTGAAGGACGCATACTTCCAGATCCCAAGCCAACCGTTTTCCAGGAAGTACCTACGATTCAGCCTAGACAACAAGATCTACTAGTTCAAGGTGCTGTGTTTCGGTCTCTCCACAGCACCTCAGTTGTTCACCAGAGTGTTCACACTGATATCTTTGTGGGCGCACAGGAACGGCATCCGTCTCCTCCGTTATCTGGACAACTGGCTGATCCTGGCAGACTCGGAGTCGACCCTTCTTCGACACCGAGACAGGCTTGTGGGAATTTGCCAAGATCTAGGGATCATGGTAAATCTCGAGAAGTCCTCTCTGCTCCCAACATAACGACTGGTATGTCTAGGTATGATATCAGACACCGATCTCCACAGAGCCTTTCCATCAGTCGACAGGATAGCAAGGCTGAGGAGGGTTGCAAAGCCTTTCCTCAGTCGAGAAGACCTTCCAGCCCAACCTTGGTTACGTCTCTTAGGTCACATAGCCTCCTTGGCCCGTCTGGTTCCCAACGGCCGCCTCAGAATGAGATCCCTGCAGTGGCGGCTCAAGTCCCGGTGGGATCAAGGCATCGATTCCCCGGACTTTCTGGTCTCGATAGGACCTGCGGAATGGACGGACCTGCAATGGTGGCTGACCGATGACAACCTTTGAAAGGGAGTGGATCTTCTCGTCCTTCCCCCGTATTTGATACTGTTTTCGGACGCATCAAAAGAAGGGTGGGGGCCTACGTTCTGAACCAGAGGGCCTCAGGCCTATGGTCAGAATCAGAAAAGTGCCTCCACATCAACTTGCTAGAGCTGAAGGCCGTTTTTCTGGCCCTTCAACAGTTCCAACAGACCCTGGCGCCCCACTCTGTGGTGGTGATGAGCGACAACACCACAGTAGTGGCTTATATCAATAAGCAGGGAGGTACCTTTTCACAACAGCTATCCCATCTTGCAGTAGAGATACTGAGATGGACCAAAGTCCACTCGATACGTCTATCAGCTCGCTTCATTCCTGGCAAAAGGAATGTGCTCGCCAACAATCTGAGCAGAGCTTCGCAGATAGTGAGTACCGAGTGGTCTTTGGATCCTCAGGTCGCCAACAAAGTCCTGACTTTGTGGGGTTCCCCGACAGTGGACCTGTTCGCGACAGCCTTGAATTTCAAGCTGCCGCTGTACTGCTCCCCAGTCACGGACCCCGAGCCACTCCGGCAAGATGCCTTCCAACAACGGTGGGACAACATCGACGTCTACGCCTTCCCACCGTTCTGTCTGATGAGAAGGGTGCTCAACAAGACCAGACTATCGGTCAACCCATTGATGACCTTAATAGCTCTGCTATGGCATCATGCAGAGTGGTTCCCGGACCTTCTGCAGCTCCTGACGGAACCCCTGAGAGAGCTTCCCCCACGACACGAGCTACTCAGACAACCACATTCCAACATCTTCCACAAAGCCGTAGCATCGCTTTGGCTTCACACCTGGAGACTATCCAGCGTCCCCTCACTGAGAGAGGCTTTCCGCAACAAGCTGCGGAGAGGATGTCTCGACAACTGCGAAAGTCATCCGCATGGGTCTACCAGGCGAAGTGGAGAGTCTTCTGTGGTTGGTGTCGTGGGAGGGGTATCTCTCCCCTCGATGCCTCTATTCCAGCAATAGCGGAGTTCCTCGTTTATTTGCGGGAGGAAATGCGCCTTTGGGTCTCGGCGTTGAAAGGCTATCACTCAGCCTTAAGCCTTGCCTTCAGGCTGAAAGGAATTGACATTTCCTCCTCGCTAGAACTTTCCTTACTCATACGAAGCTATGAGCTTACCTGCCCTCAGTCGGAAGTGAGACCGCCTTCTTGGAACGGGGTTCGGGTCCTCAAGGGTCTGAAGAGACCCCCTTTCGAACCATTACGCCAGGCCTCTGACCAACACCTGACTTGGAAGACGGTATTCCTGCTCGCTCTGTCTTCGGCCAAGCGAGTCAGTGAACTTCATGGTCTCTCATACGACATCACCCATTCAAGGGGATGGGGGGAGGTAACGTTCAGGTTCATCCCTGAGTTTGTTGCCAAGACTCAGAACCCTGGAGTGCCGGACCCACGGTTCGACTCCTTCAGGGTTTTGAGTCTCCGTTCCGTAATAGATGACTCAGATCATCTGCTACTCTGCCCAGTAAGAAGTCTGAGATGTTATCTGAAGAGAACAGCTGCTGTCCGTCCCCGCGTGCATGCCCTGTTTGTGAGCACTGGAAGGACGAAGAGGAGGGTCACCAAGAAAACCATCTCAGCCTGGATTCGACGGACCATCCATCATGCCTTGAATCCAGACCCTGCTCCGTCACGTCGCCCTAGGGCACATGATGTCAGGGGCATCGCCACGTCCCTGGCCTTCAAGAGAAACTTCTCTGTGACGCAGGTGCTTGAAGCTGGAGTCTGGAAGCGTCAAACGACCTTCACAGCCCACTACCTGCAGGACGTGACCCACAGGAGCCTCGATACTTTTTCTATCGGCCCTGTGGTGGCTGCACAACAGCTGGTCTAACCTCAGGCTCCTTAATGGACAAGTAGCAGAAGGTTGAGGACACTGTTACCCGGTTTTAGTCTGCGTGAATGAAAGAATATGTCTGGCCCTTACTTCTTCCTTCATCCTCCCCTCTCTTGGGGAATGCAGCATCCTTGGTCTCTGCATAGCTGACCTCAAACCTCTGCAGGTAAACCATGCTTCCTTGTGTTCCTAGTATTAAGTATAATACTGTCGCGTCCCCCATACCCTGACGAGGTGGTGTGGGGACGTCCTAGCCTAAAATTCCATATAAAGGACTTCAGGTTAACTTCCTAGGACGAGTCACACTTCATCTCTCCACACACAACTTATGTAGGCCGCTCGTTTCTTGCGTAGCAAGAAACTTGCGAGGCGCAGGGACTCTTTTTCTCGAAGTGCTGCACACTTGGATTCTGAGTCCACGGGTAAGCCAAAGCCAGTAAGGCTGGGGACTTTCCACCCTGCCTAATGGGTAAGTCACCCTATGTAAATAGCGTGGTTCGCATTTCGGTTATGGAACAAATGACAAATTCGGAGATAATTTGTATTTTTCCTAACCATACAAACCTTAGCTATTTACACATATTTGCCCACCAGCCCTGTCCCCCAAGACAAGTCCTACCTCTAAGTGAAGTGAGGCAGCTCACCGGTGTGTGTGTGGGGGGGGGGGTGAGGGATAGCTAGCTTCCCTTCTCCTACCCCCGTGCTAACTAGTGCGGGGGTAGTTTAACCCTCGTTAAAATCTAATGACTCGTCATTTCAGCTATGCTGAAAGTAAACCCTATGTAAATAGCTAAGGTTTGTATGGTTAGGAAAAATACAAATTATCTCCGAATTTGTCATATTGCTTACTATTATATTTAATAGCTTAGGATAGTAAGCTAGAAAGGAAATAGGAAAGACACATATATGTGTTTCCTCTCCAGGCAATTGCTGTGACCTCCATCAATATTAATATTTTAATTTCCCTATGAGGGAAAATACAGAGTGGAATAACTCCCGTACCTAGAGCTGGAGTCGGTGAATATCTACACTAACTCCTCCACCTGTAGAATATTAATACTGAATCGGGGATTTATAAGAGTCACGATGATCCAAGGATTCATCAGGATGTTGAAGGAATACTTCACCTCAACATTTTATTCGGTCCCAACAATAGACTGTGAAAGGACACACAGAATATGTTTGAAATACTTGTACTACCACTGTATTGTTGTATACTGTAGTTTTCTAACTGTTGCATTGTTATATACTGCAGATATACTGGCTACTGTATCGTCGTATACTGTAGTTTTATCGGAATACTACGGGGGTTAAGCTAACTGATAAGGAGAGAGAAAGAATGGAGAGGAGGATTCCATTTTATTATAGTTTAGCACAATAATTGGGAGTGTAGGAGGGCTAATGCTGCCTACTGCTTCCTTCCCAGAATGAGAGTTCTAATGGAAGGGGAGGAATGCATTTGATTCTAGCTTCCATCCAGCCACAATTTTTCTGCCGGCTGTACTGCGGATGACAGTCCAAGAGAGGACTGAAGAATTCTCAACAGTATAATGAGTATCACACCTGTAGCCGTCAGGGCCAGCTCAGCCTTTCCCCCCGGGGCATTCGCTTCCGTTAGGGAAGGACATAAGGGGGAGCTGGCCGACGCGGTAACCTAACCGCCGCTTGTAGGAACCCGGCCGATACCTCAGTCACCTCGGCAAGCGGGGATGATTGTAGAATACCAGCCAAAGGAATATTGTGACGACTAGGCTGACACTAAAGGACAGAGGGTCAGGGAAAAGGGTCTTATAGTTTACAGGGGAGAAAGGTGACAGCAAGTATGCCGTCAACTTTCAGCTGTAAACCAAGGAAGCATGGCTTTCTGTGCTGACACCATCGTGGGTGGCAGGGGAATAAGAATTCCCCTGTCGGCGACATTATCGGTTATAAGAAATGTCTTATAGTCTACAAGGGAGAAAGGCGGCGGCAAGTATGCCGCCTACTTTGTTATAATCTTAAGGAAGCATAGCTTCCTTTGCCGACAACGTCATGGGCGGCAGAGGAATCGCGATTCCTCTATCGGTGACATTGTCGGCTGCAAGACAATACACCCTGAGTTACTGTCATACTTCAAAGCCGGGATACTCGGCGGCAAAGAAGATCGACGGTAAAAAACTATCCAAGCCAAGCTGGAGTTAACTACTCGTTGGCGATGATGAAAGATAGGGTGGCCGCTTGGAATGGCGCCGCTCGGGGGGCGAAGAAGGGTTTGTCCTCTTTTCTCGAAAAGAGAAGCGTATCTAATTACTGTATACCAATGATTCTAGGGGATATATATATCCCCAACCGAATTAAATTAAACGATACAAGAGGTTAAACAATAGGATTAACATTACTAATGTATACCAAACGTGTTAGGCTTGCTTAACTCGAGTGGGTACCGCGGCTACGAGTGATACCCCTGGGGTCCTATCGTATAGGAAAGAAACGTTATATTTTGGAAGAGGAAATATTATATTGTACCAACCTTGTGTCACACAATTGTACATAATTCCTTTTGTATATATAATGCTTGTATCTTCGCTCTTCCCTCGCACTAAAACGAACATGAAAATTCATGTCTGCTGTTTTGCTCTGACATTGTCTGTCTCTCGAACATGTTGTGTCCTGTTGCCTTGAGGTTTTGTATATAAAGGGGGGTGTTCCTTAATAAACAACTCGGTCGTTTCCAATCTGCCTTTGAGATCACACCCTCTCTCGGAGTGACCCCGGAGTGACTCGTTCCTCCCGCCTCCCCCACCCTCCCGCCTCCCCCACCCTCCCGCCTCTCACCGTTACTATGACGCCGTCAACGCATACCTTCTGCAGCAGTACTTGCCGTCGCCAACCGGCCGTATAGCAACGCCTTTTCAGCTCTCTCAACAACCGTTGGGGGACCAAAGGGCTTCGCTCACCCTCGGGAAAATGACCAGTATCACTCGCCTGCAACCTGCCGCAGACGGCTCTCCTCGTGAGGTGAACCTAGTTCGTGCCCTTATGGACAGCCACTTCAAAACCTCCATCAACGCCTCTACTCGAGACGAAGAGGACACCTATTCAACTTCAACCGAAGCTGACGTGAATGCCGAAGGACACGCCTATGAATGCCGTAGGACACACGCCTATGAATGCCGTAGGCCTATGAATGCCGTAGGACACACACGCCTATGAATGCCGTAGGACACACTCGCCTATGAATGCCGTAGGACACGAAATGCCGTAGGACACACACGCCTATGAATGCCGTAGGACACACTCGCCTACCCCGTAACGAGCCGGAGCGGCAACAGCCACCCATCATCCACCACTCGCTCGCACCCAAACCAACGACTTCTACAGCCACTCACTGTCGCTAATCGGCCCAGTTTTTACTAATACCTCTCCAGATTCAGGGCACCTATTTAACATGTTCAGTATGTCATTTTTAGAGGGGGAGCCATGTACCAACCGTGTGTCACACAATTGTACATAATTCCTTTTGTATATATAATGCTTGTATCTTCGCTCTTCCCTCGCACTAAAACGAACATGAAAATTCATGTCTGCTGTTTTGCTCTGACATTGTCTGTCTCTCGAACATGTTGTGTCCTGTTGCCTTGAGGTTTTGTATATAAAGGGGGGTGTTCCTTAATAAACAACTCAGTCGTTTCCAATCTGCCTTTGAGATCACACCCTCTCTCGGCACCGTCACATTGGTGACCCCAGAGTGACTCGTTCCTCCCGCCTCCCCCACCCTCCCGCCTCCCCCACCCTCCCGCCTCCCCCACCCTCCCGCCTCCCCCACCCTCCCGCCTCCCCCACCCTCCCGCCTCTCACCGTTACTATGACGCCGTCAACGCACACCTTCTGCAGCAGTACTTGCCGTCGCCAACCGGCCGTATAGCAACGCCTTTTCAGCTCTCTCAACAACCGTTGGGGGACCAAAGGGCTTCGCTCACCCTCGGGAAAATGACCAGTATCACTCGCCTGCAACCTGCCGCAGACGGCTCTCCTCGTGAGGTGAACCTAGTTCGTGCCCTTATGGACAGCCACTTCAAAACCTCCATCAACGCCTCCACTCGAGACGAAGAGGACACCTATTCAACTTCAACCGAAGCTGACGTGAATGCCGAAGGACACGCCTATGAATGCCGTAGGACACACGCCTATGAATGCCGTAGGCCTATGAATGCCGTAGGACACACACGCCTATGAATGCCGTAGGACACACTCGCCTATGAATGCCGTAGGACACGAAATGCCGTAGGACACACACGCCTATGAATGCCGTAGGACACACTCGCCTACCCCGCGACGAGCCGGAGCGGCAACAGCCACCCATCATCCACCACTCGCTCGCACCCAAACCAACGACTTCTACAGTCACTCACTGTCGCTAATCGGCCCAGTTTTTACTAATACCTCTCCAGATTCAGGGCACCTATTTAACATGTTCAGTATGTCATTTTTAGAGGGGGAGCCATGTACCAACCGTGTGTCACACAATTGTACATAATTCCTTTTGTATATATAATGCTTGTATCTTCGCTCTTCCCTCGCACTAAAACGAACATGAAAATTCATGTCTGCTGTTTTGCTCTGACATTGTCTGTCTCTCGAACATGTTGTGTCCTGTTGCCTTGAGGTTTTGTATATAAAGGGGGGTGTTCCTTAATAAACAACTCAGTCGTTTCCAATCTGCCTTTGAGTTCACACTCCTCTCTCGGCTCCGTCACAATATATACAGTGGAACCTCTACATACGATTGTCCTAACATACGAAGTAAAATTCGACCAAATTTCTATCTCAACATACAAAGTGTTGCTCCAACATAGGAAGTAAACAATACGCTTACCCGTGTAATTTTCTCGAAAGCGTCCAGCGTCGTTTGTTGTTGACGCCACTAGATGGCAGCACATCGGATGGATGCCAATCGAGCGTCGCCTTGATCAGTCCTCTCATCGCGTGCGCATTGTGTGGTTGTCCTCTATTCGCTCAGTTTTAACAGTTTTTTATCTTGCCTTTTCACGTGTTGTTTTCTGTGTTCCGTAATCATGGGTCCTAAAAAGCTTAGTTTCGGTTCAGGAAGTAGTAGCAATGGTGAGAAAAAGAGGAAGTCTATGCTTTCATTAGAATTAAAGCAGGAAATAATAGAAAAGCATGAGCGAGGTGTACGTGTTAGTGATCTGGTTAAACAATATGGCCGGAATATGTCTACGATCTTGACGATCATAAAACAGAAGTCAGCCATTAAAGCAGTGAAACCTTCGAAGGGGATCACGATTATTTCTAAACGTCGTAGCCCTACTTTGGAAGAGATGGAACGCCTTTTGTTGATCTGGATAAAGGACAAGGAGATTGTTGGCGATACGATCACGGAAACGATCATTTGTGAGAAGGCCAGCGCTATCTACAGTGACTTGAAGGCGGCGCGCTCTCGGGGTGACGCAGGGGAAAGTTCAGCCGATCCTACGATGGAGGAATTCAAGGCATCTCGAGGTTGGTTCGAGAAATTTAGGAAACGGACCGGGATTCATTCAGTTGTTCGTCATGGAGAAGCTTCGAGTTTGGACACCAAGGCTGCTAAAGACTTAGACTTTGTTAAAAAGTTCGAAAGCATCGTGGCGGAGGAAGGTTACGTAGAGCAGCAGGTGTTCAACTGTGATGAAACCGGTCTGTTTTGGAAAAAGATGCCTAGTCGAACGTACATTACTGCCAAAGAGAAGAAAATGCCTAGACATAAGCCAGTGAAGGATCAGTTGACTCTTGCGCTTTGTGCCAATGCCAGCGGGGACTTCAAAATAAACGGATTTTGAGCGAAGCGAAAAATCTATTTTTGGGTGAGATCGCCATGTTGTCCTGATGGAAGTTCCTAAGGTAGCTTCTAAAGGATATATTATATACTACAGCGATATTCCCAGAGAATTACCCTTCCGGTCCCAGAATTCTAACTCCTGGAGCGAATATCCTTAAATTTTCTCAAGGATATCGCATGTATCAGAGGACGTATTCTTGACACGTCACATAGCAATCTTCGCCCCGAACAGTATTAACGCTTCGAGGGGGGACGTGGCAAAAGAATAGAAGGGGGCCGTAACAAGGTTACCCCCCGTTCCCGTACTACTATTGACAACTACCCCAGCGCCATTCCCGGGATGGTGGACATTCCTTGTAGCATTGAGCGTGGAGCTACAGATACAGTAGGTCAGGGAGGGAACTGTGAAGATCTTTTCTTTTAAGAAAGAAGGGTGGGTCCATCAGGACGACATGGCGAACTCACCCAAAAATAGATTTTCCGCTTCGCTCAAAATCCGTTTTTTGGGCTCAAGCCATGTCGTCCTGATGGAAGTATACCAGAGCATTAATGTATCTGTGGATTTTCATCAGTGCCTTATCCTTGGGACAACCTTTCTATGATCATTTGGATCAATCGAGACAAATGACGTTACCGTTATCCATCATTATCACTAATCATCTCCGATGTTAGTGCTTCCTGCCCCCTACAGGAAAGAGTCATTCTAAACGGTAGAAAGGGGGTCTCAGGGTAAGCATACATTGTATGGACAAACATAAGAATACACCAAATGAACAAACCGTCTCGTAGTTTGTGAAAATTACCAAATACTTAACAGTGTTTCTTAATTCCATTGTTTGTGAGCATACAAATATATAAAAGTACATACTCTGGACTTTAAACATGCAATTGTCGGGCGAGTTAGGATGCAATTACATTCTAATAGACGTTTACCAGTAAGTAAAATGAATGTAGCATGATAACGGAACTATACATGTAACCTGTACAGAGATTATCTTTCTTTCTTGGGAAGCAAGAAATGATGAGTGCCACTCTCGGATTGAAGAGAATTAAAGACAAATTCTCTTCAAAATACCTGTATTGGTTACTTTTATCGGCACTGTGTACTACGTACACCAGCACTAGTGCCATCTATATAATTCCACACCTGGGATTTTGAACAGAGCTAGTGTCACCATGATAACACTTGATCAAAGGAGGTCACACCCTAAGAGGGATGACCTCTTCTCCATTTAATTGACAGTCCCAGTCAATTAGCTGTTCATCGTAGAATTGACGGCGGGTTGGGTATTCTACCCGACGTCACCACATACTGCTTCAGATCATGGACTAGATTAGCATAGTGTTTGTCGAACATTGTGGATGATTCTCACCCAGTATATGTGCGAGTACATTTGAAGACCAAACCATTGAGTGTCTATAACAGTAATTAGGGAGCAGGTTTTAATACGCTACCTGCCGCCACTATATAGTGTTTCAGTTCATGTACTTGTTTCGCATAGTGTTTGGAAAACACTCTGGATGATTTCCATCCAGTGTATGAACGAAGACGCTCAAAGTCCATATACTGTAAGTTCAGTGATGAAGCAATCTTTCTCGGCTCATGACCTGCGGGAGTACTGTCAGGATCCGCTCTACTAATAAAGTAAGTGAGCTTCGCCCTCAGTTGTTTTATGGATAAATTTGATCCAGAGGTTTCTCCTTTAAAGAGCTGTCTTCCCCTGAAGTCTGAAGTTCTATGAAGATAGACCTTTAGACACTCTACCGGACATAGAGAGACATCTTCCTTCAGAGGGCAGATTCTCCAGGGACCCCACCTTTTGGTGGGTAGCTCATTCTTAGCGAGAAAGGATGGATCAGGGAAGAGATTCAGTTCTCCTGTTTCTGAGAACTGAATGTGGCCCTCATTCCTAGAGAGGGCCACTATTTCAATAACTAGCCCCTGAGGCTATAGCGAACAGAAAAATAACCTTTTGGGTTAGATCCTTAAGCGAACAATCTTCATTGTTCAAGGATGAGGCATAATGTAGGACCTTGTCCAAAGACCAAGAGATGGGCTTTGGAGGTGCAGCAGGCCTAAGCCTCGCACATGCCTTCGGGATCTTATTAAAGAT
This sequence comes from Palaemon carinicauda, assembly GCF_036898095.1. Lineage (NCBI taxonomy): Eukaryota > Metazoa > Arthropoda > Malacostraca > Decapoda > Palaemonidae > Palaemon > Palaemon carinicauda. The sequence goes on along the minus strand of NC_090749.1, from coordinate 94,381,879 downwards.
CTCGTTCGCCAAGTCTACTTGAAAGGCATATAGAAGAGGTCTAGTCAAGGCTGACTTGCACGTAGTTATCGTGTTGGCCGCCAAACCCTGGTTATGAAGATGGATAAAGGACATGCAGAAGTTCATTGAAATCTCTCTCGGTCCTTTTGCTTTTACGAAAGCAACCCACTTTTTCCATGATGACTCATATTGTCTTCTAGTTGACTTAGACTTGTATTCCTCTAAGAATTCTATATTGCCTTTTGAGATCCCAAATCTTTTCTTAACCGCTAGGGCAAGAAAATCATGCAATGAAGGGTTTGGGCTCTCTACAATAAATTGAAGGCAACTAATCTCTGAACCTTCTGGGGTTGTCCCGCCTGGAAGGATCTCAGCATGTTGAGGACTCTCAGCTGGTAATTGGATGGGATGAACTGGAAATCCTAAGTCTATCCCTTCCAAATCAGAGACAAGATGTTTATCATTTAAATTAGAGGATCCTCGTATGGGGCTACATATCAAGGTAGTTCCTTGACAGCGCTTGTAATGAAGAGGTCGGATTGCAATTCGGGGACTTGTTCCCATATGGGAGAGAATAGGTCTGCGTCCGTGGACCATTCTAACTCTATCGGCCTGAGCCTGAGTAGAGCATCCGCTATCACATTGCGGATTGGTTGTATGTGAACTGCTGACAGGTGCTATCCCTTTAGGTAAGGGATGGCTAACTACACTTAAACTGTATGGGACGTTTCCTAGCATCATCGATTGCAGCGTCTCGTTATCGCTTCGGAGTCCCAGATCAGCTGTAGACAATCTGATCTGCTTGGAGAGAGTTTCCCTACTCATGACTTTACTAACATGGTCTTGGGATTTTCGGGCTTTGACCTTTGTTAGGGAAGCGATTAAGGAAGGACCGCTATCAGTCTTTTTAGGCCTCTTCGAGCGTTTGATGCTTGTTTTTTCCAGGTTCCCAGCGCATCTTGCCGCCGTGCTCTTACCACAGGGCCTACCTTTATTGTGAACTGGAGAGAGAACAGGGTTCCTCCCAGATCTCGTTTTGGGAATCTGAAATTTATCTTTCATCCACGATGTTCTGGGGACCGGATCATTTCTTCGGATGTTCTTAGACCAGCCACCTTGGTTGCTGCCCACCCCAGCCTCTTGTCCAGGAACAATGTTGCCTGAACCTTTCTTAGGCTTAAATATTGCATGACTGTGTCTGCCAATTTCATGAAGGCAGCTAAGACTCTGTCTAGTCTGACGAGTATCTTCCCTAGGAAGTACGTTACTTTGTGTAACCTGAATCTTAGATAGGAGGGGAAAGGGTGATTGACTGGAAGCTGCCGATAGACGACTTTCAGGTCTGGTAAGACTATAGGTACCCTTTTCTGCAGCGGGGTCCTTATGTTCAGGAGGATAAACCTCCTGGACTCGTTGTTCCATTTGGACTTGTTGAGTGGCGATAAGTCCTGAATGACTCTGAATTTTCTTGAGTCCTTCTAGTAAACACACAACGGCCTTCCCTGGAATTTGGTGGTCTAAAGTTTCCTTACCACCTGTATGCTCTAGAGCTCTCAGGTAAACTCCTCCAGGAGGGTTTTGGATAATCGAAGGAGTAGAGGAAATGGTGGTAGAGATATCTCCACCTCTCAACTTAGTCCCATCTTGATTAGGCCATGGACCCAAGGATCGAAGGTCCAGTGATCCTAAAGGAATCTCCCTCCTACTAGAAGCATTCCTATGCTTCGACTGATCAGTAGGAGTCTTTTTTTCGACCATCTGTCTGTTATGTCTCGGTCACTACAACTGTGGATCGTTGTTGAACCGCTCGAAATGGATGTCCAGACCTCTCCATCTTCCTTTTAGGTTGGGGACCTACAACCTTAGAAGATTCTCTTTTTGAAAGGGTACCCCACTTTTGGAGAAGTCCTACTTTCTTCGTAGAGGCGTTCTTAATCGCTTCCTTGACTACCTCGTCAGGAAAGAGGTCTTTACCCCAGATGTTGGAAGATATTAGCTTTCTTGTATCGTGTTTCGCTGTTGTGTTAGCTAACACAAACTCCATACATGATCTTCTAGCCTTTATAAAGGCATAAAGGTCTTTTACCAAAGTAGCCATATGAATTTTGGCTAAAACCTTAAGCATGTCTGGGGTATCTTGATGAGCCGAACAGAATTCTATGTAGTTCTGTAGAGATAAGGAGGCTGCAAGTCTCTCCTTTGTTTCTTGTTCACCCTGTAAGAGAAACTCAGAGATAATTTTGGAAGATTTTCCTTAAATTGTCGACTGGCGATATCCGCCTCAAGTCTTCCTACTGAAAAGGTGAAATGGGCCTCCTTCCAGTTCTTCTCCTGTCTGGGAAATGCTAGTGACAGAGGCTCGCACTCTTTGAGTGTAGGACACGGTTTACCTGTCTCTATTGCCTCAGTGACATATTTGAAAGCCTTCTCCGTAAAGGGGAATGAAATTGAAGCAGGAGCAAGGAAGGAAGAGTGCTTGTTACCCAATGTGGATACCTTCGACACCGAGTAACCCGCCTTTTCTATGCAGCTTGATAGGATAGCCTGTGCTTTATCATTGTCGAGAATCATAACCTCCTTTGATTCCGTTCCTTTTCCTGATGTTGGTTCATCCTTCAGTCTAATGAAACAGTTTGGGAAAGTGTCAAAGCTTGGCCAGAACTGGATTTTGTCCAAAGGAACAGCACCCATCTTCTCCGAGATGTAGAGTTTGCCGTTTAAAATCGGCATTAGCTCCGCAAACCTCCAGGGATTGGTTGTGGAGCATGTCAGAAGGTCTTGATCTACGAGTCTTTTGTACGACCCTTTAGGAGCGACAAGTGGAGCTTTGCCAAGCTCAACCTTGCATTTCGCTTCCTGCTTTGTGCTCTGTTTGCACAAATTTTCTACTAGATTCTTGACTTGGGCCCATAACTGGTTCATTCCATCTAAAAGAGGGATAGAAGGCGGAGATATCGATGTCCTTGGCTCATGAGCCTGTTGGGACGGAGGCAATTCCAACCCGACATTCTCCCCTTCTTCCCGTGGGCGCTTTTTGCCCTCCTTCCCGAAGGTTATCTGGCCATCGAGAAACGTACCTCGTGTCTGGGTTACCACTGTTTCTATACTCGCTGTTGGAAATAGTAACCTACGCATCTTGTCATTAGGCAGGTAAGGTCCCGGAGAGATTTTCTGAAAGCCTCTCACCCAGTTGCGTAGTTTGAAACGAGCTGCATCCCTAGTTTCCACCGACTTGGGATTCTTGAAACCTTCGGACAATAGGGCCCGACATACTTTGCAGGCCTGCGGGTTCCAATGCTGCAGGTGACCGTAAATAAGATTGCAGGGGGCATGAAACCTGCATGCATTTTGTCCGTAAAAACACTTACTCTTAGTTTTGTAGAAGACTGCAACACATGACATCTGGCGTTCCTCGTGTAAAGAAAGGAAAACACAATGAGTATATGATTGATTAACTCACTGATAATCAATAAATCAAAAGTCATATCTTGATAGAATAGCTTATGATAGCAAGCTATAAAGGGACAGTAGGAAACACATACTTGTGTATCCCTTGCAAGCAAATGCTGGTACCTCCCCTCAGTATTAAGTGATAGGAATTTCCTTTCGACGGAATTCCAACTGAAAAAGGGGTTTTCTAACACCTAGGGATAGAGAAGTGTATACTTCACTGTCCCTTTCATACTAAATCCTGTATGGTATGGAAGACCGATTTCTCAGTCAGCTTAACGAAGAAACACTATTCTTTCAATGTAAGAGCGGCTGTAGCATAAGCTCACATGAGGATACCCAAGATATGCTAGAAATAGTTACTGTATAATCATATCGTAGTTTTCTATTTGCAGTATGCACTATATTGCAATATACTGGCTAATGTATAATTATATATAGTATGGAAAGGAAAGACATATATTTGTATATATCCCACCCAACTTATTTGCTGTGACCCCCCTTACAAAATTAAAACATAGAGTTTCCTAATCATGGAGACTCAAGGATAAGGGCTCTGCCCTTTAAGGGTTAGGAGTGTAATCTCCAGTCCTTAAAAATTCTAATTTTGCAGGGTAACCTGAAGACTGATTACTAATCAGAATATTGAAGAATTAAATTCTTTCAATATGAGATTGGGTTCCACAAATCTTTGGGTAGGAAATTCAAATATATTGGAAAAGCACTACTAGCATAAAATTTACAGAAGCTTTCTATTTGCAGTATATCCTATACTGCAGAAATACTAACTACCTGTATAAACATATACTGTAGTACAGCCAGCATGTCGTCGGCATAGCTAGCTAATGCTAGCACATCTAGCCTGCTAGCTAAAAGAAAGAGAGATAGCATGGAGAACAGGCTACATAATTCTGTATATATATACAGTAAAAAAGGGATGTAAAAGTCTACTATTACTACCTTCTCCAAAAAGAAGGTCCAAATGGAAGGTGAGAATATAAAATTCAATCTTCCATCCAGCTACAGTACAGTCGCCGGCAAGGATCTCTCTAAATCTTGCCGGCTGGCACCGCTGGCCAGTACTGCCGGCCGGCAGTACTATTACAGTCAGCGTGCTGCCGGTTGAGCAGGCACCATTCTGTGCCGGCCTGGTCGGCAGCACCCCGGCAGTAGCCACTGTTGCTAGCAGTTCAAGAAAGAACTGAAGAGCCTTTATAAACAGAAGGGACTTCCCACTTACAGCCAACATGGCCAGCAGCCGCCGGCCGGCAGTAGCCATGATTGCCGGCCGGCAGTAGTCTTTACTACTGGCCGGCAACTAAAATGGCCGGCAGCTCACAGCTGTCATTACTGCCAGCCAACAGATGTTAAGACTGCATGCCGGCAGCTATCAACTGTAAGAGGGAGAGTCTGGTCGATCCTGGCAACCCACCAGCAACAGTAAGATTGCCGGGATTGCCAACATAAAGGGATAGAAGGGAAGGGAAAGAGGGTCCTGTGAAAGGTACTGTAGGAGCCGGCCTTAGCCTGTCCTGCCCCACCTAACAACTCCGTTCCTGTATTAGAACTATCCCAGGCGGCTAAAGAATTCTATTCCTTAGCCTAGGGATAGATTAATACAAATAAGAGGTTGGTAGCACCCTCGACACCACCTCGAAAGGAAAGGAAACGGGGTTGGAGTGCCAGTGTCCCCTAAGCATAAGAAGAATCTATTCCTCAGCCTAGGGTCCACTAACACAGGACTAGTCTGCTAGGTCACAGGAAGAAGGGTCATATCGTACAGACCCTTCAGGAGTGGCCTAGGGAGGTCTAGCCTCATATGTCGGTAGCCTAACGTAGCAAAAGAATTCTATTCAACTTGCCAGGTAGCTACCGACCACAGACTAAAAACTCTGAGATTCTGGCCAAAACACCAAAAACCTGCATCTGCGGTTACGGAGGAAGGGCAGAAAAAACCGTAGGAAAGTCATGCCTGAATTAAAAATTCGAGGCCGACCCACTAAGGTTGTAGCCTGAGGCTACACTCAGAGGGAAGAGGGATTACCCTTAAACTCCCTTTTTTGAGAGGGGTGAAGTTCATCCAATTAAAAGAGATATCTATCTCTGCATAATTGAAATCACCGCACACAAGGGTAACTGGGGAGTGTCTAACGTATAATAACACGCCTAGGGTAGGAACCTAGGCGAGACGAGATCTCGGTTACCTCACTCACCGAGACTCTAACTATACGATCGAAATGGAAAGGAAAAATATGCACAATGTAAATATCTTCACACAAATATATTGCCTAAATACCTAACATAATAAAATAATTAATTAATGATATATGAAGCTATTTAAAAACCGGGAGGTCGTTCTGCTAACTAAATAACATGCCCAACGAATGACAGTGCTCATAGCGCCTCCGGTACAGGCTAGCTCTAAACACAATAAATTACTCAAATTTCACTGTGAAAAGGAAGCTAAAAAACTATTCACTGTAAAGACCCAATACTCAACTTTCCGAAAGCGAAAGAAGTCGGAGAATGCATAATAAATCCTTGAAAATTGATCGAAAAGATAGATCAACAGGGAACACCACTAAGCGAAATCGCTACAAAATTAGGAATGTCCGCCATCCTGGGAATGGCGCTGGGGAGGTTGCCAATAGTAGTACGGGAACGGGGGTAATCTTGTTACGGCCTCATTCTATTCTTTTGCCACGTCCCCCCTCGAAGCGTTAACGCTGTTTGGGGTAGAGATTGCTATGTGACGTGTCAAGAATGCGTCCTCTGATATACGCGATATCCTTGAGAAAATTTAAGGATATTCGCTAAAGGAGTTAGAATTCTAGGACCCGAAGGGAATATCACTGTAGTATATAATATATAATATAGTATATAATATATCCTTTTGAAGCTACCTTAGGAACTTCCGTCAGGACGACATGGCTTGAGACCCCCCCCCAAAAAAAAATATATATATATATATATATATAATATATATATATATATATATATATATATATATATATATATATATATATATATATATATATATATATATACTATTCTAATTATTACATAAGCTCGGCCAGCTATTTCAATTTTTTCACAAAAATTTAACAACAAGCCAAAACATGGTTACTAGGTGTGACTGGACATATGTATTATTCTTTGTTTAACTTTAGCCATAATCAACCGAGGACGAATGTCAAAATAGGCACATTAAAAAATAATAACAATAATGCATATGAAAAAGATATTACTAAAGCAAAAAGAAAAATGCATGATAAAACAAAGATCATATATATGGTACATTGCTAGCAAATGATTATATGGTACAAAAAAAAAAAACTACTGACTTATATATGATTCGGTAACTTGTTAAAGAATAATTGTTACCTTTGTCAGAAACATAATACTCAATTTTTTAGTGCACAAACACGAATTCCTGGTACGTACACATACCACGGTTTCGTACATATATATATATTTATATATAGGGCTGATATATTTTATTAGATGCCCATAGATTCTGTTATATATATTTTTTTTTCTCTTTTCTTTTTAACATTCCGGCTTATATATTTTTATTAGATGCCGAGAGAAAAAATGATTTATATCTTTTTTTTTTTAAATGTTGTTTTAAATGTATTTTTAACAATGCAAATGTAGAAAATTTCTTCAATTACATATTACTAGCGTACTAACAGCTTTTCTTACAAACACTTCCCGACAATTTACTCCTTTAGCGAATGAGGTGGCCACTCAAACGGCTTTGAATTGAATCAAGTATGGAGTATTGTCGGGACTAGGCGAATCGTTCCTTTGTAGCTGCATGCTGTGCCGTAACCTACGCCAAACAAGGATGTTCACGGCGATAAATATCACCACCGTAAACGCCAATCCTGCTAGTAGTATGTGGTGAAGGATTTCCTTATAAGTCGGTGACAGGTGGTCCCTTTCGGTAAGTTTCATCAACCGCTTTGCCACATGTCTGTTGTACTGGAGAGGGAGTGCTGGCATTGTAGAGGTCCACGTGAAGTTCGCGAAGTAGGCTCGTTCTCTGACGAGTGTCCGTAGACCAGTCACTATGGAATTAGGGGAAGTCCCGATACAACCATCTGCTGCGACGAAGATGTGGGTGAAGGACGTGGATCCGTCAGGGCATGATACATTGAAGCCGTCCTTGTCGTATCGTATCCACGAGCCATTGTTCAGTCTGCAATTGAACTCATTATTGTCAAAGGGATAAAGCTTATCCAGACAATTTTCACTTGTATGGGAGAGAGCACCGTCTAGCACTATACCTAACTCGCATGAATCCATTAAGTTTTTATGGAATTCAAATGAGTCAGCTGTACATATTTTTCTATCCATTGCATCTGAACAGTGAGTTAATTGATTTAAGTCTTTAATGACCGTATATGTTTCCTTGTCTGGGGAAATCAATACGTGTCCTGTCAAACTGGATATTACTGGATTTGAGTGATTCATCATGAAAGTCGGAAATGGTGATATCCTGTAAGATTGCCAGGCGTCAGAAGAATCAAAGGGAATTGTAATCATAATCTTGTTATTATCTACGTTTACTGTAATTAGGCTGTAATAAAATTCTAACCTATGTTCGTCTAACAAAGGAACATAGCCTAGTTTATCCCTTCCGTTCTCCAGAATTAACTTTAAGTAACTTGTAGGCAACAAATGGGGTGACAATACACCTTTAGTTGCTAACGTGATAGCTTCTACATAATCCTTGGATTTCTCAATGAAATATGCAATTCTGTTATGTATGTGATCTATCTTTGAATCATAATACGTTAATGTTGCCAACAAATCCTGTACTTCCATAATCTGAATGATATTATTTGAATGTTCATTTACTAAATCCATAATTTTATTGATTGAAGCTAACTGATTCCTTAGTTCTGACATAATCAATTCATCTTTATGAGTCAAGAACTCAATTTTCTTATTTTGATTACTAATTTTAAGACGATTGGAAATTCCTAAACCTAAACTTGCAACAGACCCAAAGATGCTTAATGCAGCATAAATAAACGGATTTCGTCTTTCTTTATGTTCGTGTCCTACAGTCCACATCAAAAGGTCATAAGCCAAAGATTCTGTCTCGTCAGTCTCATTTTTCAAGTCATCAGATAGCATCTCTGCAACTTTTAATGTTGATACAAGCAAACTCTCTGTAGTCAAATGAAAATGTCTTCTATGCAACTCATTCAATGAGGCAGAAAACCTTGAAATGGCGGTTCTTAAGCTAGTGACATCATTCTCTTGAAGAAAAATTGCTTGCATATTCACTTCTACAATTACGTTGGTTGATGTAATAAAAATGTCTTCTTGTCTTTCAACTATATTGCCATATTTAAAATTTATACTTTTAGTTTTAGAGCTCATCCCACACAAGAAAAATGTCTGAGCAAACAATATCACTCCCAACAACAAAAAATTCATCTTGGAAACCTGCAATGAGAACAATATATGTAATTACTCCTGTATTAAAAAGAAAACTTTTAATCACATAAAATAAAAAAAAAAATTTCCCTCACTTCTTTTCCTCTCTTTTCCTTTTAATTTCTTATGTGAGCCAATGGTACTATTCTCTCATCCGTGGGTTGGGATACGTTTTGAACTCTAAACCTATTGGCCGTTAATGTTTCCAAAATGTTAAATGGGCCTTCAAACTTAGGTGTTAGTTTATAATTGAGCCCTTTTCGTACATTGATTTGAATATATATGTTATCATCCACGATATATGTTTTAGTTGGTTTCGCTGTTTTTATCATGATTCCTTTTCATTATGATTTGTGATTCTTCTAAATTCTTTCGAAGGATATCATATCGACTTATACTTGCATTTATACATTCTTTTAAAGGATTTGATAGATTAGTTGTAGGCGTTAATACATGGAAAGGCGTTCTAACTGGGGTACCATACAATGCTTCATGCGGTGACATTTTAATTGATATATGATATGAATGATTCAGAGTACTCAGTGCCGCCGGTATTGCAATATCCCAGTTGGGGTCTGATCCCCCTAGTGTTACCCTCAATATATTCAATATCTTCCTATTTGCTCTTTCCACTAGCCCATTCGACTCTGGGTGATATATCATGGTATTTATTTTCTTTATGTTGAGGAATTCACACAATGAGGTAAGAAAGTGATTATTAAATTCACCACCCGAGTCTGAGATTATCATGTGTGGAATTCCATGTTTACAAATGTAACACTCGTAAAACTTCCTAGCGCATTCAATCGCAGTTTTAGTTTTAAGCGCTATTAGTTCTGTATATCGAGTTAAAGCATCTATAATTACTAAGAGGTGCTTATTTCCTCTGTCTGACTCGTAAAATCCTGTTAACAGATCTAAATGTATTCTTTCAAAGGGTTGATTGGGCACAGGATAAGCTCCTAGGCTGACAGGTGTTTTCGTATGCCCTTTGTTGTCCTGACATGTGCGACAATTAGCTGTGTCTTTTTATATCTGTAAGCATTGTATGCCAATAAAACAATGATTTGGCTTTCTGTGACATTAATGAGAACCCCGGGTGTCCATGTAATGGATTTGAATGCAACCAATTCAGGACAGTGGAAATAGGTGAGATTGGTACCACTACCTGGTCGTTAGTTACATGTGGTGTATTGCGGGTTTTCCTTGTCACAGTCCTACACAGAATATCTTTGATTATATAATTCTGCTGCTTATACCTTATATATTCCTTTTCCTTATGATTGCCTTTCAAAGCATTTATAATTGTTTCTATTTTCTGATCTTTTCTTTGCTCAGTCTGTAACAATTCAGCGCTCCAGCCTAAATCTTCTTGTTCAGATATTGTTTTCACAATAGGCATGGATGTTGATATATCTATTAATTCAGCTAAAGGCTCCGTACAAGATGACACGGGGTTGCGTGATAATGCATCCGCAATGATATTTGCTTTCCCAGGTAAATACCCGATTCTTGCGCCAAAATCTTGAATGATCAAATGCCACCGAGTTCGTTTAGGGCTGTGATTGAAGCCTTTAAAGAACTCTGTTAGTGGTTTATGGTCAGTAAGAACCTTAACGGGATAACCGTAAATTATGAACTTAAAATGCACTAGCGAATTAACAATAGCTAGCCCTTCCTTGTCTATTACTGCATACTTACTTTCGGAAGTTCTCAATTTTCGAGAATAGAAAGCTATCGGGAAAAATTGTTTATCATATTGCTGAAGCAATACCCCTCCTACTCTTAAGTCTGAGGCGTCTGTTGCAATGAAGAATTCCTTACCGAAGTCAGGAAATTTTAAGATAGGAGAACTACACAGTTCATCTTTCAAAGTATATTCGCCTGTTGATGTTGCTCAGACCATATGAAATCTACGCCCTTCTTCGTAAGATCAGTTAAAGGAGCGGCTATTATTGAATAGTTGCGTATAAAACGCCTGTAATATCCACTACAACCAAGAAATTGCTGTATTCCCTTGACATTAGTAGGTATGGGAAAATTACGTATAGCCGACACCTTATCATGGACTACTTTAAGACCTTGACTTGACACCATGAAACCCAAATATATTAATTCTGTTTTGAAAAATTCACACTTACTAATCTTTACCCTTAAGTTATGTTGTCTTAATCTCTGTATTACTAGTTCTAACTTACGTAGATGTTCTTCTAAGGTGTTGGAAAAGATTACAAGATCATCCATATAGGCATGCAATATATCCCCTAACAAGTCTCCAAACACTATGTTAATCATTCTTGTAAATGTTATAGGAGCACAACATAAACCAAAAGGCATCCGTAAAAATTCATAATGTCCCCTGGCTGTGCTGAAGGCTGTGTATGGGATACTATCTTCTTCTAATGATATATGGTGAAAGCCTTTAAGTAAGTCCAAACTGGTAAAATATTTATTCTGACCTAACAAAGACAAAATATCGTCAGTACATGGCACTGGGAATCGATCAGGGATCGTTTCCTCGTTTAGACGACGAAAGTCGACGCAGATACGCCATGTTCGATCTTTTTTCGGTACAACTATTAAAGGAAAATTATATGGGCTGTTTGATTTCCTAATGACTCCTTCTTCTAGCATTTTACCTACTTCATCATTTATTTCATTCTGGAATTTCATAGGGAGTCTGTACGAGGGTACATAGATAATTTTCTGCTTGCCCTTTAACCTTATTTGATACTCGATCACATCTGTTTTTCCTAAGGATCCATCCGTAGTGGAAAAAACATCATGATATTTAGTTAAAAGTTCAAAAATTTTCTGCTGAATTTCTTCGTCTTGAATGTCCTTATTGATTTTATTTTTAATAGATCGCAAAAGGGATTCATCCGCAACTGATTGAGAGTGATTGATTTCAGCAACGGTAAGAATACGATGTTTATAAACTTCTACATCCAAGATATGTTGATTTTTGTGAATTACCAAAGTGTTATTTAAATGATTACAGACTTCAATATTACATTGTTGATGTGAGCCTACTGTATAAATAGCTTGTGTGACAGACAATCCGTTAGTTTTCAAAGTATCGGAAAGGATTAATATTTCAGATCCCGGTAGTGTTTTCTTTATTTGCACTATTAAATTCGAAGGTATGTTTGGTTCGATAGATTGCGTGCAAGATGATATTACGGGTGAACGAGAATTCTGCTGGGTCGCGTATATTATTTCTTTATTAGTGAGACAAGTTATTGGTTCTTCAACGTACGTTACAGTTACATTTGTCATCTCCTTTTTATCCAAAACTGATTTTAAGGTATTAGAAGACTTATAGAATTTCCCTTTGATATACACGCCGTGCTTGGCAGGAGCTAAGATAATGTTTTGATTTCCATTCCGGATTTTTCAATCGGAAAGTTCAAAAACAACAAATGATGTGTCTTCAAATCCATGATATTACGTGGACTACCAGAGTCAAAAAATAACGTAAAGGATTTGTGTTCTAAATTTACAGCATATAAGGTTGGCCGTAACTCATTTAGGCTTATTATTGTATGAATTCGTTGCAAATCTACGGGAGCATGCACTGTTTTACTTAATTCGGCCGTGTGTTTCATAGGAAAATCTATTGTCTCACAATTATCTGATAAAACATTAAATTGATTATTCAATACTATTGATGTTGACATGAATGACCTTGACCCAACATAACTCTCTTCCCCTTTAGAGTTAACTATGTGGTATTTGCTTTGCTCTGCACATTCTGAAAATTAGTCTGACCTTGCGAGGACTGGTTTGACGACCCAGGCTCAGCGATATTTGAAGAAGTGTTTGTTTGTTTTGGACTCTGAACTGCATTGACATTTGGTTGTTTCTTCTTATTGTTAAAATGAGGATTTTTCTTTTTATTTCCATATGGAACTGACTGTGGAATTGACTGTGTATTTCTGGGATATTGTTGTGTCTTACGCGAGTAACATTGACTATATGAATGCGTTGCAGTGTTGTGAATCGAGCAAAATTTCGTTCTGCAGTCTGCGCTTAAGTGACCTTGACGTTTGCAGTTATAACACGTCATTCCCGCTACCGGACTGCTAACTACGTTCAATGTTTGTGGTTTTGTTTCATTCTTTGCAAAAACTTAAGTTAACACGGGACCGAGATCTGGACACTTAGACATGTGTTTCTTTATCTGTTTATAGACATCCAATTCCGTACTTGCAGGCGTTAACTTCTTATCAAAACACCGCACTAAAGCTTCAGGCAACATAAGTGTCATGCAAGTCAAATACATTAATTGTAAAAAATCTTTCACGGAGATGTTATCGTTAGTAACCCAAGTGGAATGACCTAAAATGTCCTGATATTCGTTAAGCCTATCAGCTATGAGAGCTGCTCTCTCAATAACATTAAGCCGATTCATAGTGGCTTGATTAAGTGTATTTCGTAACGTTAATACTACATCCAAGGCTTCCTCACCCCCATAGATCGCGCGTAACCTAACTTTGAAATCATCCCAGGTAACTGCTTCTTGAAATGAAACCCCTCTTAAATACGCACTCGCATTCCCCTTAGAAAAATCTATAAAACTTTTAGCTTCTTGTAATTTTACAAAAGGGTCTACGATTTGTTTGGCATTTAAATGGGCATCGACGGATGAAATCCACGACTCCGCATTTTGTGGCAAGAACCCGTTGACTCGACCCTGAAAAGGAAGGATTGCTGACCTGACATTTACAAGCGTCACAATTGGAGGAGGATTAGTCTGGCCTACACCACTAGGTCCAGGGGAAGGACTCACAGGGGGAGTCATTACTGCTGTATTTTTTTTTCTATCTCTTCGACCCCCTGCAATTCTGTCAAAATATCTATGAGTACAGACGCCCACTGCGTAAACGCATATGTATAACAAAATTCCCCAAACAATGTTACTAATCCCAAAACATTTCCCGAGAATTTCTGAAAGAAAAAGGAATTAGCACAAAGAGAGTAAAATTCTAAATGAGAATTCGGAGTTTCCTTTAACAAAGATTAGCAATTCACTCACCCCAGTAATAATCGACTAACGACTCGTGATAACTACACTTCACTGCCCAAACTGGAATGAATTCAAAAATTTGTACTTAGCTTATATATGGGTCTGCGTGATGTCGACACGTCCTCTCTCTCTCTCTCTCTTGATGTTTTGTTAGCAATGTATCGTTCGAGTTTCTTGTTGAATGTAGTGCTTCCTGGGTATGTTTTTGCAATTGTTGAATGCCAGTCCTTGGGTTTCCTAGGATGTTGATTGAAGATTCAATTGGTATTCATAACATTTGTTAATGTTAACTGTTCCGTTGGACTATAATATTTAGTCAAAATTGTAGATTCATGTAGATAATGTTGAGTTCTTGAAGATCTTTCTCTGGTTTTACAGCTTTTATTTTGAAGTCTTGAAGATCTTTCTCTGGTTTTACAGCTTTTATTTTGAAGTCTTGAAGATCTTTCTCTGGTTTTACAGCTTTTATTTTGAAGTCTTGAAGATCTTTCTCTGGTTTTACAGCTTTTATTTTGAAGTCTTGAAGATCTTTCTCTAATTCTTAGAGTTTAACCCCTGCCACCATTTATTGGTGTGCTACTGTTATAAGCACACATTGAGTATGTGTTGTTTCAGATGTGTGTAACTGGATAACAGAATACATCTTATTAGCTTTAAAGTATTTGTTCTATAAAAACAACAGAGTTAAACATCTCCATCACTGGAGGAAGCTGGTTGGTCAGATGACCAATTCTGGTGAAGTATAGATATGAACTGACTAACTTATCGATATCACAGATATCGTATGCTTAGTTTATATTAGATTCGTCACAAACTCGGAAGACACCTGCATCCGGTGACGTCACAAACTTTCACACGCTGAGACAATGTGTTGACGTTTAAGAAGAATGTCACATTGTCGAGGTTTGCATTGTACGTCCTGTTTATGATTT
>NC_090749.1:94347014-94362014 GCF_036898095.1 Palaemon carinicauda | reverse complement strand
TTCCTGTCATACCGATAGGATACAAAATGAGCCTTATTCACATTTTCCCTCCAGGGCATTTGCTATAGATGGTGATGCCTGCTGGCTGCATTCGGTTCATCGCCGCTTTCATCGTCGAGTCCCATATGTGATAAATCTTCGTGGTTATTGTCGACATCATGCCTTTGTAAGGGCAGGCTCTTTGGGAGCTGTGCCTAATAGCTTTTACGTGTTACGAAGGAGAAATTACTCGTATGCTTATATGGTTATTATAGGTAGTCGCCTAATTATGGCGGAGATAGGGACCAATAGTCATAAGTCGATCTTGACATGTCAAACTAAAAATGTGATGTTTCCGTAGATGTAATAAGCTGCGTTATGCTTAGGCAATCATCCAAGTCATATTTTATCAATATCTTCTTACTGTATATCATTATTTAATTTTCTTGTTCCATAGGATATCATATGCTCTAATAAAGCATTGTTGTATTATATTTTTCAATTTTGGCAACATTATAGCAATCAACAATTACCAACTTTTTTGTTTACTTTTGGTTTAGATCAGCTGTGCTGTTGATCTGAAGGTCCTGCTACTGTTATCTAGACAATGGGTATATATGAATGGCATATTGTTTATATAATTTCTTAATTTATTTGAAATATATTCATGATGAATATTACATCAGCACAAGTATGCTACAGGATATTATAGTTTTCATACAGTTCATTTATAGCCATTATTATTAATCATACAAATATGTTCTCTTTATCTGTGTGTGCGTACATGTGTATGGCTACTTCATTTGTTCCTGCACAAATACAACCCTTCCACTATTTATATTAGGTAGTGGGTAGCCAGCTACCCCGCTTACTCACACACCTGAGTTGAGTAACCACTTTGCATTCTTGGCTCGGTAAGACGGACATACTGCTCGCACTCTTCTGATTTAACTGACTTTGATAAGTCGCTTTTTCATTTTCTTTCCAGATTGCTTCCACATATGAGTAGCTTTGTCTTCTGCATACTTGCCCAGGTCCCAAAGTCTGCTCTTGAGGTACCTTCATGCCCGGCGCTGGGGTGGACCTCCACTTGCTGTGTCCGACCTGTCGGGACCACCGGTGTTCAAGCAACGACACCTGTATAGTGTAGGGAGTGGTCGCCTTCCAGTGTGATAGGTCGAAGCAACGGAAGAAGAAGAATGCCAAGCATGATTCTCCGCCTTCGAGGTCTTCCTTGAAGTTGAAGAAACACCGGTCTTCTACTTCTACCATCTAATCTTTTCCCGAAGCTGCTCCCCCGCAGGTTCTTTCCAAAGAACCGCCGAGAAACAGTGCAGCCTTGCTTACTCCAGGTCAACCTTACAGTGTGGAGGATAGTGTTGACTTCCCTAGTGAGTCGGCCCTGCCCTTCCTGCAGAGGGCGCCTGCACTATGTCCGAGTCGCTATCTTTTTTGGCAATCACTACCGTTTATCTCCTTCCTCTGTGGAGGTTCCTCCTCTTTCTGTTGGCGCAGGTTCTGCACCTCATCAGTCCGACTTTTGGTCTCCTGTGACTGACTTTAAGGGTGTTGCTGATCCACCAGGGGTGGTGGCAGATCACAGATCACACCTTTCGTTCGTGATAGAGAGCTGTCAAAGGGCAATGGCTGCTCAAAGACCTTCATGCTTCTCCTCCAAGGTCGGAGGTAGAAGTTAATCATAAGCGTAGATCATCAACGG
This sequence comes from Palaemon carinicauda, assembly GCF_036898095.1. Taxonomy (NCBI): domain Eukaryota; kingdom Metazoa; phylum Arthropoda; class Malacostraca; order Decapoda; family Palaemonidae; genus Palaemon; species Palaemon carinicauda. Next base: position 94,360,315 of record NC_090749.1, on the reverse strand, counting down.
GAGAAGATGTCACCCCCCCCCACCGGTGGAGGAAGCTTTAAAGTTGACACAGACTTCCACTCGGGAGGAGCCTGCTGGAAGTTCCTCTCTTTAGGTCCGTCGGTTGGAGACATTTTTCATCCGTCTCCATCTTTGGTGCAATCCTCCTAGAGCTGCCCGGAGGTGACTTTTTGAACCTCAGGGTTCCAGTCATGTGGAACCTTTGGGGTCTTGTGACCAACACGCTTTAAGTGAGCGTGGTCAGGAGCCTTCGGACTCCCATTGCCGAGAGTATGTGAGCCCTTTTCAACCCAGGACCTTTGGGTTCCCGTCGCAGTGAACCTATGGGTTTTCGCGGCACGAAACCTTCAGGTTCCAGTTGCATTGTGCTTACGGGCTTTTGCAACATTGGTTATGTTGAGCCAGCTGGCTCTCGTGCCAACTGTTATGCTTAGCTGCAGGTTTCATGTGTCAAAGAGGTTTTGGTCTCCTGTTGCACTGCTCCCTTAGGATCTCACAACCCTGTTTATGCTGTGCCTTCAGGGTCTTGTGCCTCCCACTTCGAGGAACCTTTGGGCTGTCGTAGCAGGGAAACTTTTCTTTCTCATATCTTTGATCCCTCGTGTTTGCGCAATCCAGTTTTTTTGAGGCCTCGGGTTCTTGAGTCGGCAGTTACGTTGAGCCTTTGAGGTCTCGTAACAGGGAGACTTCGGTCCCCCGTCACGAGAAACCTCCGGGTTATTGCGACATTGGTTTCCTGGTGCCGTCAGGCTCCTGTAATCAACGTTACAAGGAACTTTCTGATTCTCGTGACCTTAATTATGACGAGCATCTCGGATCTCATGGCAGAGAGTTTCCAGACTGTCATCACACTGAGGTTTCGGGCTCCTTATCACAAGAACCCTAGGGTTTTTTCGCTGCATGATTCCTCCCATCAAGAATCGGTGACGGAGTTCCTTAGGGTTCTCGCCACGACGATCCCTCTGTGCTGCGCGAAATGGATTCAGGATCCAAAGTATATCCTCCCTATTGAGTTTTGCTTCCTTACTCCTGCTCAGTCTCTCGCCTCGCCGCGGGGCAGACCAGAGTCGCATGACGAGGTAACGTCTCGTGACAGAGCAGTGTTGTGTGTCGTGGTAGCGTTATGTGACAGAGCTTCTCATGACGTTGCAGTGTTTCGCATACATCGGTGTCGTGAAATTCCAGCCTCACGAAAACCGTCTCATCCTTTTCCAGTGGTACCCTCGTCCCCGGCCTAGGTTCCATCACTTTTTCTGGCTGCAGGAGGGTTCCTTTCCAAAGGTAAACTTCACGCTAGGAGAGACTCCCACTAGTCCCTCCAAACCTCTTGGGCCTCCATCTGTCCCGAAGCACCTATCTCCCACCCAAGAATGCCCTATTTCTCTCCCGATGGGAAGGCCTGTACTGATCTTGCCCCCAGGTAAGAAAGCCAAGATACCTGTTGAGATACCCAAGCCTAGGGATGTACGCCACCCTTAGGACTTTTGCTGGAGCTAGAATGGCAATGGTTGAGAGAAAACTACAACTCTCAATTGACAAAATTATGCATTGGGCTGATATGAATGGGTTCAAATTTTCAACAAGCAAACTACTATTGTCCATTTATGTCGTATCCGGGGAGTACAGCCAGATCCGGATATATACATGAAAGGTTAACGGATCCCATATGTAGGTGAAGCCAAATTTTTAGGATTGATTTTCGATCATAGGCTTACATGGGTTCCTCACTTAAAGGCATTGAAAGTTAAAGGTCTTGAGGCTCTGAATCTTTTAAAAGTTTTGTCCCATACATCATGGGGGCAGACCGTAAAACTATTTCAAAATTATGCAAGGCCTTAATTTTTTCCAAAATTAGTTACGGGTGTGAAATATACTCCTCAGCCATCCCAAGCCGATTAAAGATATTAGATTCATTACATCATGCTGCTATTAGATTGTCCACTGGAGCCTTTAGAAGCTCACCTATCCTAAGTCTCCTAGTTGTTGGAGAGTTACCTCTAGTCTATTACCAAATACCTTCCAATATTTGGTATTGGTTTAGGTTGCAAAGACTCCCTAACTATTTAGCCTTTCAGACTGCAAGCCTTGTAAGGCACTCAACGTACTTTACGTTGCACCCAAAATCTCTTCAACCTTATGGCTTTCGGGTAAAACAATTATTGAACAGTCTTGATATAATTAGAAGTAAAGTGCTTCCATTTAAGATATCATCAACCCCTCCGTGGAAATTACCTGATTTCTTTTTGTGAATATTTTATTGGTGTTAAGAAAAATGTGACTGAATTAGAAGCTAGGTCTCTTTTTATGGAACATGTTGATGAACATAGTGAATCAACTTTTATATATGCTGATGGCTCCAAATCTGATGCTGGCATTGGATTTGGATTATATAGTAGTTGTTTTAACTGTAGAGGTGCACTTCTTTCAATATCTTCCATATGTACAGCTGAATTATATGGCATGCTAACTGCTATTGAGAAATAGCGTTAAAAGAGGAGGGCAATTTTACCATTTATAGTAAGTCAAAAAGTGTCCTTCAAGCTTTAGAAGGTTTTAACTCTTGTAACCTTTTAGTTTTAAAGATTTTAGAGTGGCTTTTAATTATTAGCCTAAAAGGTATAACAGTTCGATTTTGCTGGGTTCCAGCACACGTAGGTGTGTTTGGAAATGAAGAGGCAGATTCACCGGCTAAGAGTGCTGCAGCCGAGTCGTTACCTAGAAGGTGTCCCATTCTGTGTAATGATTTTTTACCGGCAATTAAGAATTCTGTTTTTAACAATCTGAAAAAGCATTGAGATAGTTTAACTGAAAATAAGATGGGAGAAGTAGCGATTGTTATATCTCCTTGGAGGTATAATGAGATGCCCCAAAAATGGGAGCCTACTCTCTGTCATCTCCGCATTGGTCGCACTCAGATGACACGAGTTTCTGCTAGCTGGCCAACACCAACTACATTGCGACGACTGTTTGATACCCTTGAAAGTGAGGCATTTGTTGACTGAATTCCCCACTATAGCACAGAAAGAAATAGATATCTGTTTGAGGCATGGGGTTAGGATGGCAGGTTTATCCTTGCCAAGGTCCTTGGACATGATGTGTTGTACAATGCTAGTGGATTTTTTAAATTTGTATCAGAAGCAGGTCTTCTTAATGCTATTTAACTTTTATGACATATTTCCTTTTCTGGTTTCAATTGAATATTCGTTTAATCTTTATTTGTAATTAATGATATCGGCGTCAATGACCTTCGATGTCAGGATGCCAAGGAACTTCAAATCATTCATTCATTCATTTATTCAGTGTGGGATGCTTGCTTCATTGATGATGTGTGCCTTGGGGGTGTTGCTTATGCAAGTGCTTTCACTGAGTAGCATTTCATCCCTAATTCTTTCTGTCCTATCAGGGGAGTATTATGGATACACCATTGTAAGCATTCTTTATCTTTTCCAGACTCCTCCAGATGCACTTTTGCAACACATAGCTCTTTCAGTTCGGGGTGTATCTTCTCGCAGTTGGTTCTCTTCAAGTCTTGCTTCTTTTAGTACCTCATCTACCAATGCGCCTTGACTCGTGTTTAGAGTGACTTCTAGTTGTGCAACTGACCTACAGTTATTATTATTATTATTATTATTACTATTATTATTATTATTATTAAATGCTAAGCCACAACCATAGTTGGAATAGCAGGATGCTATAAGCTCAGGGGCCCCAACAGGGAAAATAGCCCAGTGAGGAAAGGAAATAAAGAAAAATAAAATATTTTAAGTATAGTAACATTAAAATAAATATTTCCTATAAAAACTATAAAAACTTTAACAAGAGGAAGAGAAACTAGATAGAAGTGTGCCCGAGTGTACCCTAAAGCAAGAGGACTCGAACCCAAGACAGTGGAAGACCATGGTACAGAAGCTATGGCACTATCTAAGACTAGAGAACAATGGTTTGATTTTGGAGTGTCCTTTTCCTAGAAGAGCTCCTTACCATAGCTGAAGAGTCTCTTCTACCCTTACCAAGAGGAAAGTAGCCTCTGAACAATTACAGTACAATAGTTAACCCCTTGTTTGGCCATCTCAGTGTTTTCAGGTGTATGAGGACAGAGGAGAATCTGTAAAAAATAGGCCAGACTATTCAGTGTCTGCGTAGGCAAAGGGAAAGAACCGTAACCAGAGAGAAGGGTTCTATGTAGTGTTGTCTGGCCAGTCAAAGGACCCCATAACACTCTAGCGGTAGTATCTTCAACGGGCGGTTGGTGCCCAGGCCAACCTACTACCTTGTTACATGGCTCCCAGTCGCAAAGCTAGTCGATTGCTTACCTCCCAAGTATACATCTTCAATCTTGCAGCACCAGTTGCATTACCTTTGTACTTTTTTCTGGGGGGGGGGGGATGCCGCGTATTTGATCTTGCATCCCTAAATGATCTTTTGGTGTCAGAGCTTCTTCCTCCTTGGACAGCACATTCCAGATGTATGGTTACAGACACACATGTGCCTTCTGACGCTACCTTTCCACTCACTTTGAGATTAATTTTAAGAAGAGCTCTTTCATTAAGGACTCTGAGGGAGTATGAAGAGTATGCCTCATCCCATGATGCCTATTAGAGTTGGTGGCTACCGTCTCCTTTCACCCCAAGAGTAGAGGGAGGTAACATGAATGACTTCCGAAGCCTCTTGCAAGTCGTGTAAAGGTACTCACAGATCCTGATTGTGGGTCCTCTTTTGCTAAAGGAAAAGTCTTCAGTACCCATCTTGCTCAGGAAGATTGCATCTTAAAATAATTTATACTTAGCCAGGATGGTGTTTGGGCCTCATTACCTTTTTTTATACTGCTCAGATGTTATCTGATGCCCTGATGAAGAAATAAGGTCCCTGAACACAGGGCGACTGAGTTCACTGAGAGCTCTCCAGGGTTCCCCGTATGGTTTTGTGGCGGGGTGGTACCATTACACACACACACACACACACACACACACACACACACACACACACACACCTCCCATGGAAGGCTAAAGGTGAGGTTTGATTTCTAAACTAGGAATGTCTACAAACAATATTCGTCAAAATGAAGAGCTAATTAATCGTCCCTCCTTACCAGGACATTCCCTGGATGCTTCAGGGTTTCTTTGAGTCAGCTCTGCCTTTGGAGGATGGAGTCTCGCTGGTTTTGAATAGAAATCTTTGAGAGGCCTGAATACTTTAAGGATCTGAAATAACCATCTAAGACTTTTCATCTTACCCTTCTGTTCTTGCTCTCCCTTTCAAGAAATAGTGGGAAGTCTTTTGTTGACATGTTTCCTCAGCACCAGTGAAGATCTGTCCTTGGTAGGATTTGCTCTGATCACGCTAACATTAATATCATCTTTGGCAAAGGTCTATCCTCTCCTTAGTGACCCTTCATGTGGACACAAATGGGTTGGTCCTCATGATGACAATGGAAGGGATCGTAGGATTTCACGTTTGTATGCCCATATCAAAATTTCTCAGTGGGTGTATTCATGGTGCAGATGGTACGAATAAGGTCACTTGGCTATGGATTCTTTAAAATAGCCTACAGATGACAGATGATGAAAAATCCTTGTCTCCTAAAACCACTTGACTACGATGACGTTGCTTGACATCAAAACATGCCCTGTGATACACACGATGGCATCCCAGATACATCATTTAGAAATATAAATTATAATTGAAGTTTAAATTGCTGCTATCTTGTACAAAAGAGTACAACACATGATTGTTCATCACGCAGTTCCAACTCAAGAAATTTCACTAAAAGATCTCCCTCCTTGATATTAGCCCCTCATTCCTTCTTGAGTCAACTAACGAAGTCTTTGGGATTCTAGCTTTGATTTCTGATTACATAATAGCTAATTAGTAACATAACAGATTTTTCATAATTCTGACCATCCTTGCATTCTTCCAGGACAGCATCATACTGTTCATAATACTAGGTATGCAGTTAATTCTAACCGTCAGGCCTTCTCCATTATGATCCTCAATACTACAAACAATAATTCTAGAAGTTTTATTCCAGTTGTAACCAAGGTGGGGAATGATGTTCCTAATCACGTAGTTGAATCGGTAGAGCTTCAAAAGTTCAATCTTGCAGCAATTGTTTTCATGTTGAACAGGCTGACATAAGTCTTTTTGTACAGGTAGTTTATACATGAAAGATCTATTATAATGTTGTTACTGTTCTTAAAATATTTTATTTTGATTGTTCATTACTTCTTATGTAGATTATATGTTTCCTTATTTTCTTTCAATGTGCTATTTTTTCCTGTTGGAGCCCTAGGGCTTATAGCATCTAGCTTCTCCAACTAGGGTTGTAGCTTAGATAGAAGTAGTAGTAGTAGTAGTAGTAGTAGTATAATAACAATAATAATAATAATAATAATAATAATAATAATAATAATAATAATTAATTAATAATAAATAATAATTAATTAATAATTATTAATTAATAATTAATAATAATTCCATGTAAAATCACTTACCTCTCTGCCCAATGGCAGCATTCCAAACCTGAGGCATTACTCAAAACCCCCTGATGTGTCGTACAAAAATAGTGGTATTATTAAATTTATCTCAGATGCAGATCTTCTGAAAGCTATGTAACTGTTATAAGGATTTTTTTGCTTTTATTGATTTAAACTGAATTAATATTTAATATTTATTTATAACAAATAATATCGGTGTCAATGACCTTAGATGTCAGGATGTCAGATAACTCATAACCAATCAATCAATCCTCACATCTCGCCTCACCACCAACTGAAACACTTGCGATTCTAGTCCATATTCAAGATTATTTAAGGTATTTGTATGTTGGCATACAAGTTCAAATCACAGAGAACCATTCTGTAAAGTGCAAAGTAGCTTTCTGATTCCCACTTAAGTCACCAAAACAACAGTAATGCAAGTTGTTGACACATGACAGAATTTGTCTTTCTTATTTTATTCTTTCTTTTTCCTCAACTATCATTTCTACAAAATTATGAATCTTCATGTCATATATTTCATAGTAGCATATTTCATTGTTTTCATTAGTAAAAGTTAGCCTGCTGTCATTATTTTCCTTTATTGACATTCTATGCAGCATATGATGTTTTCACATATACAGTCCCTATTTCCAAGCACATGAAATACCCAAAACAAAAATTGTCCCATCGATAGTGAGTCACAAGCAAGGTGGAATGACAGTACGAAAATAACACACACACACTCTCTCTCTCTCTCTCTCTCTCTCTCTCTCTCTCTCTCTCTCTCTCTCTCTCTCTCTCTCTCTCTCTCTCTCTCTCTCTCTCTCTCTCTCTCTCTCCTAAAAATATCCTGATTTAACGCGGGTAACAAAAGGCTATCGAGTGAAATATAGCTACAAGTTTTCGTGAATAGTCGGTGAATAGTTTGAGGGCAGAAAAGTGGGATAAAACGTTGGCATAGGATAGTAATCTTGTGAATTAATAAAAATCTGATCAAGATGGCACTGTATAACACAGGCAACTCGTGGAGAGACATCGCTGGAGTCAGCAAAAGTAAATTCCATGAGTTGGCGAAACAGGAGCTCGACCGTCTGATAACAGAGGTCACTAGTAACTCCAACCAGTGTGACGGAAAAATATTCGCAGACATATTGAAACAATACGATCCAATAAACTGGAACAAATCTGCGGAAAACATAAGCAAAATAATAGAAGAAATTCAAAAGAAGATCCAAGTGATAAAGAGACTTATAAAAAAAGTCTACATCAATCAACACATTCCATCAAAGAACAATAAGGAGTCCTATATGGTGAATATGCTGATTGATGCATTGGGAAAAAGAATGCCAAAATGGTGTAATACATGTAAGATATGGTATTCCATTAATAATCCTCAACAACTGATTAGAAAATGTGATGCCTGCCATGTTCCAACACACCCCACATGTGCTGAAATATGGCAAAAAATAAGAAATAGAGACACAAAGGTATTCTGCTCAACATGCTTAGTCTGGATAGAAAGTATAATTAAGTCGAGACTAAATCTGCAAATAGTTGAAGATAAAGAAGAGGAAGAAGAAGAAGAAGAAGAAGAAGAGAAAAATGAACAGGATATGTGTAAGGATGCAAAGGAAATCATTGATATAACTTATGATGCCATCCAACAACATACTTATGAAGAAATAAATTATCAGATGGAAACAAATAATAGACCCAAGAGACTCTACCCGGACCTACATACTTTTAGGGAAGAGCAAGAACAAGAAAAGAAAGATATAGTCTGCAATATGCTGAAAAGAGGGAATTGCAGATTTGGCGAAAGATGCTACTGCAAGCATCCAAAGATATGCCATAATTATGAAATATATGGTAATTGTGCGTATTTAGACGGATATGGAGACGAATGCAGAGATCTCCATCCAAAAATATGCAAAAACCTAAAAGGAAGGAAAAGGATGCAGTTTCAACAAAAAATGTCGATATATGCATCCTGCAACTATGAATGAGAGTAAGAAAACTCAGCAAACTGAAAAGAAAAATGAAAGCAAAAATGAAACAAAAAAAAAGAAACAAAAAAGCAGGCCGCGTATATACCGCGCTATGCAGCAAAAACCCCAAGATATGAGGCCTTTCAACCCAAATCTGCACATATAGAGCCCAACTACAAAGAATGCATCTATAATGCCAGGGGTTGGTGCAGATCTGGCGATAATTGCAGGTATACACACAAAAATAAATATGAAGGCGAAAGAACAAATATAATAGAAAAATTGGATTTTTTAATGGCAGAATTCCAGGAAATGAAGAAAAGAACATCATATCAGAACAGGGAGGAAGCATGGGAGAATCCATATTATTACCAATATTAAATAATGGGGATGAAACACAAACCATAATAGTGATGAATGCACAGGGTTTAGTCACAAGTAACTAAAAGGAAAATAGAGTTCTTAGAAGATCTAACCCAAATTGAAAAAATAGATATATTAAATATAAGTGAAAAATGGTATTCCCAAGAGACTGGCAGTGATGACCAGATAATGGGTTTCCAAATTTATAGATCTGACAGAACAAATAGGAATCAAGGGGGAACTGCAATATATGGAAGAGACAAATCAAGGAAAAGTCTGTGAAAAATACAGCAACACAGAATGTGAATTAATTGCGGTAGAATTTGAATCTGAAAAACTAGTGAATATTGTAGTTTACAGACCCCCAAATACTAAGGAGTTTGACATAATAATAGAAAAAATAGATGATATATGTAGAAACCATAAAGACTGGAATATACTCCTATCCAGAGATTTTAACTTTCCTTTCGTGGATATAAAAAAGAGAGTAATAGTAGCGCAGAAGATAAGAGGCATTTTGAAGAGCATCAAGATATGCTATTAGAACATAATATGCAACAAATAAACCACATTCCAACAAGAAAGGAAAATGTCCTAGATCTAGTATTTGTGAATGAGGTGAATTATGTTAAAAAAAATAATAGTGTATAACGCGGGAATTTCAGACCATAATGTCATAGAATTAATAGTCCATTCCAAAGCAAGTGATCACAGAATTAATCAAAGCACAAAACATTGGGAAAGGATATGGAAAATATATTTTTTATAGTAAGAATATAAAATGGTCAGAAATAAATGAAGAACTGAATAAAGAATGGAAAAATGTGTTTGTAAGTGATAATATACAGGTAAACACGGACATACTGTACAAAATACTGGAGAAAATTGTTGAAAAATATGTACCGAAGAAAAACAATAAACAAAAGACATGCATACCAAGAGAAAGAAGGATCTTATTTCAGAAAATTAGAAAGTGGGAGAAAAATCTTACAAAAGAAAAAATTGTGTGGAAAATGATGGAAATAAAATGTAAGATAGAAAATGCAGAATAAAAGATTATACCGTCAAAAGAAAATGAAAAAAAGGGACTTAGAAGAAAGGACACTTCAAAATATAAAAAAAAAACCAAAGTACTTTACTCCTATGCAAAAAAGATGAATAAAGGGAGATTAGAAATAGGCCCTCTAAGAATTGAAGGACGGCTAACGAATGAAAAAAAGGAAATATGCAACATATTAGCATAAAAATATAAGAGTGAGTTCACGGCAAGAATTCCGAATGAGAATGAGAGAAGAAAATGTTGAATATCTAACGGATATAGATATTAATGAAGCAGATATTGTCAAGGCTATAAACGAAATTAAAAATGGATCAGCAGCCGAACCAGATGGAGTTCCAGCGAATTTGTTAAAAAAAACTGCAAACACTATCGCGAAGCCACTTGCAATACTGCTAAGACAAAGTGTAGATATGAGCGAGATATATGTTAAACATAAATTAGCTTGTATAACCCCTATCTTCAAAAGTGGATCAAGACTAGAGGCAAGCAATTATAGACCTGTTAGTCTAACATCACATATTATGAAAGTGTATGAGAGGGTAATAAAAAGGAAAATAATGGATCATTTGGTTAAAAATAAATTGTTCAATATAGGTCAACACGGTTTTGTGCCTGGAAAAAGTACACAAACCCAACTGATAGCACACTATGAAAACATATACAAAAATATGATAAGTGAAAAAGACACAGATGTGATCTATCTAGATTTTGCAAAAGCCTTTGACAAGGTAGACCACAATATATTAGAGAAAAAAATGAGAAAGCATAATATTGTGGGAAAGATAGGAAAATGGGTAAAACAATTCCTGCAAAACAGAAAACAGATAGTGGTTGTAAATGACGAGAAATCGGATGAAGCTCAGGTAATATCTGGCGTGCCACAAGGTACGGTTTTAGCTGCACTGCTGTTTGTTGTTATGATCTCAGACATAGACTGTGATGTTGAAAACTCTGTAGTCAGAAGTTTCGCCGATGACACAAGAATAAGTAAAGAAATTACTTGTGATGAAGACAGGAACTCACTACAAAGAGATTTAAACAAAATATATGAATGGGCGGAGATAAATAGGATGGTATTTAACTCCGATAAATTTGAATCAATGAATTATGGAAACAGAGAAGGAATGGTATATGCATACAAGGGACCTAATAACGAGACAATCACAAACAAGGAAGCAATTAAAGACCTTGGGGTAATGTTAAATAGGAATATGTTATGCAACGACCAAATAGCAACACTGTTGGCTAAATGTAAAGCAAAAATGGGAATGTTATTCAGACACTTTAAAACAGGAAAAGCTGAACACATGATTATGCTTTACAAAACTTATGTACGTAGTACACTCGAGTACTGCAATGTGATATGGTACCCACACTACCAAAAGGATATTGCACAAATAGAGAGTGTACAAAGGTCCTATACTGCTAGAATAGAAGAAGTTAAGGACCTTGACTACTGGGAAAGACTGCAAATTTTAAAACTATACAGTCTAGAAAGGAGAAGAGAACGCTACATGATAATACAAGCGTGGAAGCAAATAGAAGGAATTACTGAAAACATCATGGAGCTAAAAAAATCAGAAAGAGTAAGCCGAGGTAGATTAATAGTGCCAAAAAATATACCAGGAAAACTAAGGAAGGCGCACAGGACATTAATCCACTACGCACCAGCATCGATAATGCAGCGACTATTTAATGTGCTGCCAGCTCATCTAAGAAACATATCAGGAGTGAGCGTAGATGTGTTTAAGAATAAGCTCGATAAATACCTAAGATGCATCCCAGACCATCCAAGACTGGAAGATGCAAAATACACCGGAAGATGCATTAGCAACTCTCTGGTGAATATACGAGGTGCCTCACACTGAGGGACCTGGGGGTAGCCCAAACAAAAAATAAGGCAATAAGGTAAGGCAGATTACTCACTGCTGGGTAATGAAATAGAAAGGTTGGACCAGGAGGAAGATCTCGGTATTATTATCAGCAAGGATTTGAAGTTCACCAAACAGAGCATTAAAGCTGAAAATAAAGCACAAAAACTAATATGTTACATAAAGAGACAATTCATATACATAAACAAAGACACTGTACTACAGCTATACACATCACAAGACTCTGTCTAGAATAGGGAGTCCAATTTTGGGCTCCAAGTATTCAGAAGGATAAAGATGGACTGGAAGCAGTACAAGCTAGGGCCACCATTCCAGTCCCAACACTAAGGCAATTTGGATGTAGATGAAGGATGCAACATTTGAACTTATTTGATCTACTAACTTGACGACTAAGGGGAAAGTTAAAAGAGGCATTCAAAATTCTTAAAGAAATAACAAGTATAGATTACAATAATCTATTCACTCTTACCACAAATCAGTACAGAGGTAACCGATACAAACTGGAATTGAAAAGATACAACACCACTCAACGTGGCAATATCTTTACATACAAATAACAAATACTTGGAATAGATTTCCAGTTGATGTAGTAAACAGTAACATGGTAAATGAGTTCAAGAATAAGTTAGACAATATCAAGAACTTTCTAAATGGTTAAACTAAATTGCTTTACCATAGAGAAAATGGAGTTTCTGTAGATGGACAAAAAGTCTTTGAGACATCTGAAATCCTTATAACTCTCCCTCTCTCTCTCTCTCTCTCTCTCTCTCTCTCTCTCTCTCTCTCTCTCTCTCTCTCTCTCTCTCTCTCTCTCTCTGAGGCAGAAATATGATTCTTTTGACATCAGAAGATAAGTTTCTTTTATCATATACCTTATAATCATACGTTATAGAATATTTTTTGTGTCAACGGAAACAAATGGATATTTTCAATACTTTTTTGTATGACATAAATTCTATTATTACTGACATGTAGTTTTATATCTTTCGACGGCTATTTATCATGGCGTTATTGCAAAATACAGTAACAGTTTTTTTACACATAATCACAGTGCTTCACCATTGTTTAGAGGAAATGCAAAAGTAATCTATATTCTTTGCTCTTTTTAACCCTTTTTATTCATCACCTTGGCCAGAGCATTATTGTCAGAAGTCATCAACTTCAGGCAACACACATTTCTAGAGTGGAGAGATCACATCTCCAACCCTTTTCAACCCTAGATTCTCCTTCAAAAGTTAGTTTATCTAGAGGCTGGAAATCAGTAATAGACGGTGTATTCCAGTTTGAGCTTCCTCTCCCTCATAATGAGAGAATACCTTAATGAAGTCATTGAGCTTCAGCACGGCATATCATTCCCGTGCTGAAACTTGGTGACGGGTAAGGGTGCTCTCGAACTTGGGGGAATTGCCCCCCTAGTTCGAATCTAAATTTCTCTCTCATCTTTTTCTTCTGAATATTACCTCGACCTTCTGCTAATTTTATAAACTTTATTTCGTGTTACTGTCCCAAGTCTGAGTGAAAT
>NC_090749.1:94313638-94346514 GCF_036898095.1 Palaemon carinicauda | reverse complement strand
TCTCCAGAGTGCCAGTGGTATATAGCTCGCCAGTAATCTCCTGCGCACCAGCACTCACCAGCTGGCCAGAGCTCTCCTTCGCGCAAGCTCTCTCCAGCGTGCTAGTACTCTCCTGCGCTCCAGTGCGCTCCAGTGCTCTCCAGCGTGTCAGCTCTCTCCAGTGCATCATCGCTCCCCAGTGCGTTCACGCTTTCTATCGCCTCAGCATTTGCTAGCTCGCTCACATCAGCGTTCTCCAGCATGCCAGCGCTCCTCAGCGCGGCCACGCTCTTCAGCGCATCAGCGTTGGCCAGCTCGCCAGCACGACAGCACTCATCAGAACCTCAGCGCTCGCCAGTGCTTGCCAGCCCTTACCACGGCTCACCAGCGCTATCCAGAGCGCCAGCTCTCTCCAGCACGTCAGCACTCTTTTGCATGCCAGCACTCTCTAGCTCCCTAGCGCTCTCCTACGAGCCAGCTCCCTCCAGCTCGCCTGTGTTCTCCTGCACGCCAGCTCCCTAACGCTGTCTAGCATGCCAGTGATCTCCAGCGCGCCAGTACTTAACTGCGCATCAGCGCTCTCCAGCACGTCCATGCTCTCCAGCGCATCAGCATTTGCTAGCTCGCCAGGACGTCGGCTCTCTCTCCAGCTCGCCAGGGAACTCATGCGAGCCAGCACTCTCCTGTGCTTCAGTTCTCTCTTTCTCGTCATGACTCTCCTGCACTTCAGTGCTCTCTGTCTTGGTAGGGCTCTCCTGTGCGCCAGCGTTCTCCAGCTCATCAGCAATCTCTTGCGCGCTTGTGCTCTCCTTCTTGGTAGTGTTCTCTTGCACACCAGCGCTCTCCAGCGTGTCAGCACTCTCTAAAGCGTCCGCGCTCTCCAACGCTCCCATGCTGTCCAGTGCATCAGTGTCAGCGCTCTCGTGCATGGCAGAGCTATCCAGTTTGCCAGTACTCTCCTGCTTTCAGCGCTTTCCACCTACCCAGCGCTCTCCTGCACTGCTACCATTCTCCTGCTTGCCAGCACTCTCCTTCGCGCCAGCTCTCTCCATCTCGGCAGCACTCTCCTGCGCGCCAGCGCTCTCCTGCACGCCAGCGCTTTCCACCTCTCCAGCGCTCTCCTGCCTGCCACCATTCTCCTGCTTGCCAGCACTATCCTTCCCACCAGCTCTCTCCGTCTCGGCAGCACTCTCCTGCGCGCCAGTGCTTTCTAACTCGCCAGCGCTTTCCAACTCGCCAGCGCTTTCCAACCAGCCAGCGCTCTCCTGCCTGCCACCATTCTCCCGCTTGCCAGCACTCTCCGCGCCAGTTCTCTCCATCTCGGCAGCACTCTCCTGCGCGGCAGCGCTTTCCACCTCACCAGTGCTCTCCTGCCTGCCACCATTCTCCTGCTTGCCAGCTCTCTCTGACTCGGCAGCACTCTCCTGCGCGCCATCATCTCCAGCTCGCCAGCACACTCTTGCGCCCCAGCACCCTCTGGATCAGCAGTGCTCTCCAATGCGATATCGCTCCCCAGTTCTTTCACGCGCTCCAGCATATCAGTGTTAGCCAGCTCTCTAGCTCTCGCCAGTACCACAGCACTTACCAGTACGTCAGGGCTCTCCAGCTTCCTTGCGCTTTCCTGTTCGCCAGCGCTCTTTAGTTCATCAGCACTCTCATGCACACTAGTACTCTCTGGCTCTGCAGCGCTCTCCTGCGCATCGGTGCTCTCTAACTTGCCAGTACTCTCTTAAGCGCCAGCTTTCTCCAGGCCGGCAGCACTCTCCTGCTCACTTGCCAGCTTTGATCTAGCACTCTTTTGCTTGCGAGTGCTCTCTTGTGCGCTAAGTACTCTCTTGCGCACTAGCGCTCTCCAGCTTACCAGTGGGTCACTCTCCAGCACGATAGCACTCGCCAGTACGTCAGCGCTCTGTTGCTCACTAGTGGTCTCTTGCGCGCCAACGCTCTCCAGCTTGCCTGCGCTCTCCTGCTTGCCTGTGCTCTCCAGCTAACCAGCACTGTCCTGAGCGCCAGTGCCCTCTAGCCTGTCAGCCCTCGTCATCGCGTCCAATCTCCACCACATCAGCGTTTTCAAGCTCGCCAGCATGGCCCCCCAGATGCTGAAGCCTTGATGAGGAGGGGGGGCTTAGGGACTAGCAGTTGGGCTCTAATGAACAATGGGAACTACTTCCCCACTGGACCTTGGTGCCCAACTGTTGATCCAATTAAATTAGTCAGCACTTTCTCTCCGTTCTTTTGATTACTTCTTATTTTCTCCCATCTCTTCCTCTTGGGCATGAACTTGTTGACGACTTTAGCTTGTACGACTTAGGTTTTGACTGCTGCTTTGGATTTGGCGCAGTGCGGGATGGATGTCATACCATCTCAACCTGTACATATTTAGACGCCATCACCCTCTGGCAGACCCCACTGGGTACAGACTAAGTCTGTTAAGAGTCGGGCTTCAATGATCCGGTTTTAAGTTGCCCATATTTGCGGGTAATGGGTGACGCTAGGCATTGGAGTCGTCGGTGGGAGGGGCTAATTACCCCCACTGACCAGTGTATGCCCCCCTTAAGAGAGGCAGCCCCTCTCTAATAGAGGACTGGTCCCCGCTGAAGCCTCTAATCGTGTTGGGCCACATGGGATAGGAGGACTGAAATCCTCCGATGAGAGGTGGATAACCCGGCTTGCTTCTACTCCAAAAACTAACTCCTCTGTTGACGACCTGGAAACTCTAAAGGACCATGCTACTTATGTTAAAAAACAAAGTAATTTGGGTGACATGGAGAATTTGCGTATCCTTCACGTCACTCAGATCCCCATTGAAACCAATTACGATGTTCTATATAAATTATTTCAATGTTATGGTTACATCAGGGAAATTAGAATGAGGCTTGAAGGTGACAAATGGGATACATGGATATCATTTGATAACCATGACGAAGCATTCAACGCTATCAATGATATCATAAACATTAAAATCAGTAATTTGAATTTCAAGGGTGTTCTTTGCGATCTGGTACCTAAGAATCTGGGTGTATATAGGCCTGCAGATTGGATTGATAAAGGTATAAAGGTAGTTGTACCTTCCCAGAGAAAGCCTAAACCACCAAAGTAGCTTGTTGCTCAATCAAAAGGGAGTACTGGAAATTATTTCAAAATATGTAAATTTCTTCAAAAGAAAGTAGGTACTATCGCACCAGGAGATATATCTCGGTTTGGAAAGAACAGTTTCCTAATAAGTGCCAAATCAGAAACTCAATCGGTTATACTTTCCAATTTAAATACAGATAACGATGGCATAAAGCTGGATGTGAAACCCCATCTAAACTTCAGTTATGGAAGGGGAGTAGTTTTTAATAGAGACTTATATGAATTCACAGAAGAGGAGATATTGGCCATGTGTCCTTTAACTGTGTGGAAAGTGCATAAAGTCCCTGGAACTTCAATGATTATCCTGACTTTCCAGGATGCTGATGTGCCTTTCCACATTTACATTAGAGAATGAACGAATTAAAGTGCGAACTTTTAAGCAGAAGCCGCTGCAATGTTTTAATTGCTTTAGATATGGGCATTCATCTAAAGTATGTAAGAATGATAAAATGTGTAGTACATGCTCTCATGTTTACCATGGAGACTGTACACTAGAGGCCAATTGTATAAACTGCAATTTGAATCACAAATCTATGGATAGGAACTGCCAGCAATATAAATTGGAAGAGGCTGCTCTCAATAAATCCAGTATCGAACACATAAGTGTGGGGCATGCCAAGAGACTATTGAGTAAATCAGCCAGTTATGCAAAAGTATTGAAATCGGGAGAAAAAATGAGGCAGGAGACATCCAACCCACCTAATACTGCCTCTATTCCCCAGAAAAGAAATTTGCCATCTTCTGATAGAATTCTAGAGGACAAGGCAAGAATATCACGTAAGACTCTAGTAAACCTTTGTCCCCCACTACAAAGGAAAATACTAACCTCTCTCAGGCTATATCTTTGCCTGATTTGATGGAGGTTCCACATGAAACAGAATTATCAGGTGCACCTGTAGTAGGGAAAACATCAAAACCTAATAGGAAAAGAGAGAGACCTCCATCTCTCTCACCCCCATCCATTAAAAACACCAAAGTTATGACATCAAATAGATATGATGTTTTGTCTGTTGATATTTCAGATCAACAGGAAAACTTCTTGAATCAATCAAAAATTCAAGTGGAGGTCCACCATTCCCCCCAAGAATTAGGTAACAACAACACTGAAAAGGCTAATATAAAACCTAATTTATCAAGACCCAAACTTAAAAAGCCTACAGAAAATATTATCAAATCAAAAACTGTCAATGGGAAGACCTCATCAAAGATGTCTTCCAGAAAATAATACATAGTTTTTTCATCCATTTTGCAATGGAATTGTCAGGGTTTGAGGGCCAAATATGAAGAACTTAAGCTCTTAATTCATGAGCATTCCCCCATAATTGTATGTCTCCAGGAGAGCAAGCTTGATGCTAATACCCTTTGTCCTTGCTATTATATTAGTTATAGGACACCTTATGATCACGGAGTAGGGAGCCATGGCGGAAGTCTCATATACATTCGTCGAGATGTTCCCAAATACCTATATCTATACATACAACCCT
The DNA here is from genome assembly GCF_036898095.1 of Palaemon carinicauda. Lineage (NCBI taxonomy): Eukaryota > Metazoa > Arthropoda > Malacostraca > Decapoda > Palaemonidae > Palaemon > Palaemon carinicauda. The sequence goes on along the minus strand of NC_090749.1, from coordinate 94,341,916 downwards.
GCAGGCAGTTGTTGTACAAATTGATATAGGGAGAAAATATATATGCTCTCTGTACTTACCTCCACATGATAATATTTTATATGATGATTTAGCAGAGGTCATTCAACAACTCCCTCAACCTTTTCTCTTACTGGGAGATATGAATGGTAGACATCCTTTATGGGGTGATGTTTTGGCCAACACAAGGGGCAACATTATCTCATCAATTGTGGAGAATGAGGATGTGGGACTCCTTAATACAGGAGAGCCCACACACTTCCATGTTCAGACAGGTACTTTGTCATGCATTGACCTTTCAATTGCAAGCTCTAACTGCCTTCTTGATTTTGATTGGAGGACATTAGATGATTGGCATACTAGTGATCATGCACCAATCATTATAAACACCAACAAGGGTCCGCCTTTGCAAAGATCGCCACGTTGGAAACAAGACAAGGCAGACTGGGTTAAATTCTCTGAGCTAAGTGAAATCGAAGGGAGAGCAGAACAGTTTGAAAGTGTTGATGATGCCATAGACCTACTGAATGGAACTCTTCATACAGCAGGAATCAATTCGATTCCCAAAACCACAGGACTATTCAAAAGACGACCAGTCCTGTGGTGGTCCTCAGAATTAACAGCCTTGCACAGAGCCACCAGAAAATCCCTGACTAGATTGCGTAGATGCCGTACTGATGAAAATTTGATATCATACAAAAAGTGTAGAGCACAGTTCCGTCGTGCCATGAAAGAAGCTAGACGCCAATCTTGGGTGGCCTTTGTTTCCTCCATTAATAGTAGAACACCACCATCTTCTGTATGGAGGAAAATAAAAAAAATTGCAGGCAAATTTACCCCAAACCCACTACCAGTGTTGAAAGTGAATGGTCAGTTTGTGACTGAAGGAAATGAAGTTAGCAATGCCCTGGCTGACCATTTTTCAAATGTATCGTGCAAGAGTGTAGCAGCTCCTGGTCACCAGTACAGGAGCATTGAAGAAAAGAAAATTTTAAATTTTGCAACAGGAAGGGAATAATCGTATAATTCTCATTTTACTGAGAGAGAACTTGATTCCGCACTCGCTACTTGCAACGATACAGCTCCTGGACCCGATGGAATTCCATATGCAATGGTTAAACATGTACATTTTAATACAAAGTTATTTATTTTAAGTATTATTAATAGAATATGGCATGATCATAGTTACCCAAGTGTTTGGGAACTAGCCATTATTTTAGCCTTTTTAAAACCCGGTAAGGACAAGTTTTTAGCAGCAAGCTATCGACCTATTGCATTGACTTTGTGTTTATGTAAAATCATGGAGAAGATGGTCAATGTAAGGTTGATGTGGTACCTTGAAAAGAAGGGTATTTTATCACCGATTCAATGTGGATTTAGAAAAATGCACTCAACAACTGATGTGTTAATAAGACTCGAGTCATCTATTTGTGAAGCCTTTGCTTCCAAACAGCACCATGTGACAGTTTTTTTCGACCTTGAAAAGGCATATGATACCACATGGAGATATGGTATACTTAAAACAATTCATGAACTAGGATTAAAAGGAGAACTACCACTATTTATTCAGTCATTTGTTTCACATAGAGTTTTTCAAGTGAGAGTGGGGGAAGCTCTATCAGAGAGTAAGTGTCAGGAAGGAGTAGTTCCTCAGGGGAGTGTGCTGAGTGTAACCCTGTTTGCACTAGCAATTAATGGGATATCCTCACTCATTCCCCGGGATGTTCTCTCGACATTATTTGTGGATGATCTCTCAATATCATTTGCTGGCACTAGAATGGCAATGGTTGAGAGAAAAATCCAACTCTCTATTGATAAAATTATCCAGTGGGCTGACATGAATGGATTTAAGTTCTCGACAAGTAAAACTGTTATTGCCCATTTTTGTCCTATCCGGGGAGTACATCCAGGCCCGGATATAAACATTAAAGGTCAACGGATACCATGTGCAAGTGAAGCTAAATTTTTAGGTTTGATATTTGATTGTAGGCTTACATGGGTTTCTCACTTAAAAGCGTTAAAAGCTAAATGTTTTGAAGCTCTGGATATCTTGAAAGTATTGTCCCATACATCAGGGGGGGGGGGCAGACTGCAATACTATTCTAAAATTATACAAGGCCTTGATTTTTTCCAAAATTAGTTATGGATGAGAAATATATTCTTCAGCCACCCCAAGCCGGTTAAAAATATTAGACTCGATACATCATGCAGGTATTAGATTGTCTACAGGAGCTTTTAAAACCTCGTCTATCCCAAGTCTCCTTGTTGATGCTGGAGAGTTACCTCTAGACCTTTACCGAATGTCTTCCATTATTCGGTATTGGTTTAGATTGCAAAGACTCCCTAACTCTCTAGCCTTTCAGAATGCAAGCCTTGTAAGACACGCATCATACTTTGAGTTGCACCCAAAATCTCCTCACCCTTATGGCTTTCGGGTGAAGCGATTATTAAATAGTCTGGATATAATTAGAAATAAGGTACTTCCATTCAAGGTATCATCAACACCTCCATGGAAGTTACCAGAGATATCTTTTTGTAAATATTTTATTGGAGATAAGAAGAATATGTCAGACCTAGAAGCCAGGTCTCTTTTTAATGAACATGTTAAAGAACAAAGAAGATCAACTTTTAACTATACTGATGGCTCCAAATCTGATGCTGGCGTTAGATTTGGAGTACAAAATAATGGTTTTAATTGTAGAGGTGCACTTCCTCTGACCGCTTCCATATTTACTGCCGAATTGTATGGCATATTAACCTCTATTGAGAAAATAGCGTTGGAGAAGGAGGGTAATTTTACAATTTTTAGTGATGCAAGGAGTGTCCTTCAAGCTATAGAAGTTTTTAATTCTAACAACCCTCTAGTTTTAAAGATTTTAGAATGGCTTTCTATTATTGGACGGAGAGGTATAACAGTTCAATTTTGTTGGGTTCCAGCACATATAGGTGTGGCTGGGAATGAGAAGGCAGATTCACTGGCTAAGAAGGCTGCATCCGAGTTGCTGCCAAGAAGGTATCCCATTTTGTGTAATGATTTCTTACCTGACATCAAGAAATTGGTTTGCAATAAATGGCAACAGCAATGGGATAGCCTAGATGGGAATAAAATGCGAGAGGTAACAAATGTCATATCTCCTTGGAGGTATAATATGATGCCCCGAAAATGGGAGACGTCTCTCTGTCGTCTCCGTATTGGTCACACTCGGTTGACACACGAGTTTCTGCTGAAGGGCCAACACCAACCGTATTGTGACGACTGTTTAGTACCTCTAACAGTGAGGCATTTGTTGACCGAATGCCCCAATTATAACAACTTAAGGAATAGATATCTGAGGCTCGAGGTGAGGGTGGCAGGTTCATCCTTGCCAAGATTCTTGGAAATGATGTGTCCTACTATGCAAGTGGCATTTTTAGATTTATTTCAGAAGCAGGTCTTCTGAAAACTATTTATCTTTTATGAGACTCAACTTTCATGATTTTAATTGAATACTCTTTTGTTTTTTATTTTATTTTATTTCTTATTTTTGTATACATAAATTAAATGTTACCGGCATCAATGACCAGCATGGCATCGCTCGCAAATAGGACAGCATTCATCTAAATGTCAGCTCTCGACAGAACGCCAACACTCGCCAGCGCGACAGCACTCTGTAGGTTGTTAATGCTCTCCTGCTTCCCAGCGCTCTCCAGCACTGTCCTGCACACCAACGCTTTCCAGCTCGCCAGAATTGTCTTGCACGCCAGGACTCTCCAGCATGTCAGTGCTCCTCAGTGGGTCCACGTTCTTAAGCGCATCAGCGTTTGCCAGTTTGCCAATACGACAGCACTCACCGGAACATCAGTGCTCTCCAGCTCGCCAGCACTCTCCTATGGGCCAGCGGTCTCCAGCTCTCCAGCACTCTCCTACACGCCAGCAATCTTCAGCTCTCCTGTGTTCTTCAATGCGCCAGCTCTCTCCAATGCAGCAGCACTCTCCTGCGTGCCAGTGCTCTCCAGCGCGTCAGTACTCCCCAGCGTGTCCCCGCTCTCCAGCACATCAGCGTTGCAGGAGTTTGCAGACTGGCCAGATATAGCACGCAGACCGCCTAGGATCCGAATGCCGACCACACTCCAACGTTCACTACACAAAAAGATAAAACAGTAGAATAATTATAAATCTGGGTAAAAGGTAAACAATCAAGGATGAACTGGGCACTGGGTACCACCCCTTGATTTTATACTGGGCAAGGGGACCCAGCTAGAACATTACTTCTCTCTTATCTTCCCTATAAATAGCTAAAGGTTTGTATTGTTAGGAATATAAGAATTATCTCCGATTTTGTCATGTCATTATTTTTAAATATGTAACTTCCCTGGTAGTTACATATATATAACTTAATCCCACCGATTCGTCCCACGCACGGCAGAAATTCCAATTTCGTGGCAATCGCCGACAGGTGGCCAGGTGATCATACCTGTGCTCCCTCTATCCAGGTACCTGGAACCATTCCCATTTGTCCTCAGAAATTCCTCGCCGTTGTTCCAGCAACACGTCAGAAATTTGCTCTACGTTGTGGGTTTGTTATGTCTACAAATTGGTGAAGTACCCATTGTTTGGTTTCTTGTTGATGGCTTTCGCTGATTTTGGATTTTCCCTATTTACTTTTCACTCGGATAAGGAAGATTTTGTTTTTTTTCGACTTGGACAGTTAGTTTTAACTGGTTTTCTAGTTTTTCATAATGGCTGATTCTGTTATTAGAAAGTGTGTTAATGGGTGTAAGACTCGGCTTCCTAAAGCTGCTCTTGATCCCCACTAAATATGTAAGAATTGCAGAGGGCATGAGTTTTCATTTAATAACAGATTAATAAATGTGAAAGTTTATCTGATAGAGAGTGGAGAGAGTATGATCGCTATGTTGGGCGATTGGAAAAGGACAGACTTAGGAGAGCTAGATCGTCGAGTGTTCTGGCTAATAGGTCGTCTGATAGTCAAGTCCTTTCTAACTTGTATAATACTAATATTCCTGATCTTAATCCTAAGGTTGTAGTACCAGACCCACCTACGGAGTCGGAGTTAAGTGAGCCATCTTTGAAGGATATTATGGCTGCTATCTCCACCTTGGGAGTGAAAGTGCAATCCCATACTTAGGATAAGGAATTGATGTGGTGGGCAGTGTGTGGTTTGATACGCAAGTTCGGGGATAGTGATAGTGCAGTGGAGGGTGCGTCCGTTCGTGTCTGTCATGCTCCTAGCCCTGGACCTCTTCCATGCTCCCCAAACCCTGGGAGAAGAAAAGTCAGCAGGCTAAGGGAGGTGAGAGACGTTGAACAGCGAATGGACGTCCCCTCAAGCGATCTTGTTGATGCATCCCAGGACGCTCCTCTCCGCAGGAAAGGCGAGATGAGGAAGTGTTCATCTTCGGAAGACGCAAGACCTAGACGCGGTTGGCGACAACCTCTACAATCAAGAACTCTCAAGAGACATAGGTCCCATGTTAAGTTCCAGCAACCCTTGTGTAGCAATTGGAGTGCTCCAGAAATATTCCTGTCGGAGGAAGATGATGTGTCCGCGCCTTAACAGAGGTGTAGGACGCATAGCTCATCGGAGGAAGAAGACGTGCACTTTACATTGGTTCACGCTTCTCCCCCAACCCCGGATTGGTTCACCTCTTCTTTGCCAGAAGACCCAAGCTAGGGTTTCCGAAACTCTGGATGCTCCCTTGCAGTGATCTTGATGCATTACAAGAGGCGGCAAGGATCGTGACGCTCCCTCGCAGCAGGCTGGACGCCTGCAGAATGCACCGCAAGCAGCTTGCCTGTTAGAGCTTCAACAGTCCCTTACGTCCCTGTTTGACATTTACAAGGCGGAAGGACTTACAGAGGAAGCCCGCAAGAAGGAACCTAAGGACGTCAACAAACCTAGGAAGAGAATAAGATCGGAGCAAGACGCGAACAGCCAGCAAGAGGCGGACTCGCGGGAAGTTGCAGCGCTCATGGACGCTCCCTCGCAGCGATCTGGACGCGTTACGGGAGGCGACAAGGATTGTGACGCTCCCTCGCAGCATGCAGGACGCTCAAGACTGATTCTCCCACTCGTTCTACTTAGGAGATCGCTAATCCTTTGGAGGAGATTTCAGAGTAGGAGACGCAAGAAACTCTTCATGCGGCAGATCTTAAAAGATTACTGGCAGTTTTGGCGGACTTATATCCGGATGACTTTCAGCAGACTGTTCCTCGGAGCCCACCCTTGCAGTTTTTGAAGGGTTTACCCTAGAAACCTTCCTCCTTCAAGAAGGCAGTGTTAGCTAGATTGGTCAAGAGGGCTTTTTCTACGCTGAAAAATTGGATTCTGAAGAAAAAGGAACAAGGAAGGACATCCTTTTCCTTCCCGCCTACGAGATTGGCTTCTAGATCCAGTGGGGAGGCTCTCGGTTTGGGAGTTCCTGCGTTCTCCCAAGGGGACTTCTCCAGACTCGTTGACGCCTCGCATAGATCAGCCATGACTAAGGCTAAAGTTATATGGTCTACATTGGAGATGGATCACTTGCTGAAGGGCATCTTCAGAACAATTGAAGTCTTCAGCTTGATGGACTGGACTCTCGGAGCCCTCGCAGATGTCACAGACGAAAAGAACGAGACACAGATGCACTTCATTGCCTGTCTTGATAAAGCCGTGAGGGACGGGACGGTCGAACTCACAGCCCTTTTCACGCCAGGTATTGTTAAGAAGAGAGCCATGCTATGTTCTTTCCTGTCGTCAGGATTGACTCTCACTCAGAGAGCAGAACTCTTGTATGCTTCTTTAAACAATCACCTCTTCCCTTTAGATGTAGTGAAGGACTTGTCGGCAGCTCTTGCGCAACAAGCGACGCAAGATCTAATTACTAGGACTGCGAAGAAAGTTCTTCCGGCAAACTTTTTAGTCAGGAAGGAGAAGGAAGCTCCTCCCATGCGCCAGCCCTTTCGTGGGAGGGCCCTTTTGAGAGGAAGTCAGAGAATAGCTGCTGGAGGACAACATCGTAAATACACAAAGCAGAAACCAAAAACAAAAAAGTGAGCTCTACAACCTCCAGACACATGTTGGAGCCAGGTTATCCCACTACTGGCAATAGTGGAGTCAAAGGGGTGCGAACGACTGGACAGTCGATGTATTCCTAAGAAGGCCTCCTCTTTCGCCAGAGCCGTTAGAGTTGACAGCTACATACTCGGGGAGCAAGGCAGTAGCTCTTCAAGAGCAGGTAAACCAGATGCTGTCAAAAGCAGCGATAGAAGTGGTAGAGGACCCCTCGTCAGAGGGTTTCTACAACAGACTTTTTTTCTGGTTCCCAAGAACTCGGGTGGTTGGAGACCCGTTCTGGATGTATGTCCACTGAACAAATATGTAAGCAAAGTCAAGTTTGCTATGGTGACATCTGCGTCAGTCCTAGAAGGCACCAGACAAGGAGATTGGATGGTGTCGATAGATCTGCAGGACGCGTACTTTCATGTCCCAATTCTCCCGAACTACAGAAAATTTCTGAGATTTGTACACCACGCAACTACTTCTCAGTTCAACACACTTTGTTTTGGACTAAGCACGGCTCCTTACGTTTTCACTCGAGTGGTGTAAAACGTGGCTCGCTGGTTACATCTGAAAGGGGTACGAATATCATTGTACCTGGACGACTGACTAATCAGAGCCAGGTCGCAAGAAAAGTGTCTGGAGGATCTACGAGTAACAATGGCCGTGACACAACAGCTCGGTCTGATTGTAAATCTGGCCAAATCACAACTGACACCTTCACAAGACATCATCTACCTGGGGATGAGGATTCAGTCCGTGGTTTTTCGGGCTTTTCCAGCCCCGAAACGCATTCTAGAATGCTTAAGAAAGGTGAAGCGCTTCCTAGGGAGAAGGACCTGCTCGGTGAGGGAATGGATAAGTCTGCTGGGAACCCTCTCCTCGATCGAGCAATCCGTATCCCTGGGAAGACTTCATCTACGTCCACTGCAATTCCATCTGTAAAGATATTGGACAAGTGACCAAGACCTAGAGACGTGGATTCCGATCCCTCTGGGAATCAGGAATCAGTTGAGTTGTTGGGACGACCCCAACAAGCTTCTAGAAGGCCTTGAACTTCAACAGAAGAATCCCGACCTAGTGTTGTATTCAGACGCATTGGACTAGGTTTTCTCACCAAGAGTGAGAATTCTTCACAACCATGGCCCAGATCCTTTACCATTCCAGGAATATCTCATTTTGTAGGACGGGAAAAGGAGAGAGGCCTTTGTCCAGTGAGAACCCTAAAATTTTATCTGCAGAGGACCAAAAACCTGCGAGGACAGGTAGATAACCTCTGGTGCTTGGTGAAGAAGCCTTCATTACCCTTGTCATAGAATGCACTGGCATTCTTTATAAAGGATTTAATAAGGGAAGCTCACCAGAACTGTGACGAGAAAAGCTTTCCAATCCCTAAAGCCAAACCACATGAAGTAAGAGCTGTGGCGACTTCGATGGCTTACAGACACAACAAGTCTATGAAATCAATTTTGGAAGCGACATTCTGGCGAAGCAAGTCAGTCTTCGCAAATTGTTACCTTAAAGAGGTACAGACCCAATATGAGGATTGTTGTTCCTTGGGTCCGTATGTTGCCTCCGGTGTCGTAGTTGGAGAGGGAACTACTGCCTCTAACCTATAACCTTTTATAATACACCCTTGCTTTTTTTTGAACTTGATATCACAGGTTGTCTGTGAAGGTTGTTGCAACCTTCCACAGTCTGGGATGCAAGTCCCAGTTAGGTTTTATGGAGTGTGTTTTTAGTGTGTTTTAGGGTCAGGTGGTCAGATCATTGTCCATGGCTATGCCAGGATAGCAAGGATGGTGGTCTAGTCATGTTAAGGTCAAGGACCATGTGGCAGCCCCACAGAGACTTTTACAGCCCCCTGTGTGGATCGCTGGGTCTCTCAAGGAATGCAGGCAAATGAGGCAGGATAACTATGAAGCCAGCCTCTTTATCAGGTAGGAACCAGATTATTGGTGCAGCTAATTTGTAGCGATTAATAATTATACGAATTCCCGACGGTGTTGCGGTTTTCTAACCCATCACCAATGGTGTCAATCAGCCATATATATGTAACTACCAGGGAAGTTACATATTTAAAAATGGTATTTTCATTCTGAAATAAATTTTTAAATATACTTACCTGGTAGTTATATATATAAAAGTCTCCTCCCTCCTCCCCTCTGAAAACAGGGGCATGGAATTTCTGAGGACAAATGGGAATGGTTCCAGATACCTGGATAGAGGGAGCACAGGTATGATCACCTGGCCTCCTATTGGCAATTGCCGCGAATTTTGAATTTCTGCCTTGCGCGCGACGAATCGGCGGGATTAAGCTATATATATGTAACTACCAGGTAAGTATATTCAAAAATTTATTTTGAAATGAAAATACCATTTTTACTTCCTCTCCTAATGTTCATAATGTACGATTAACTTGAAATAAAGAAACATCTACCCCCCAAAAAAAAGCAGGTGGTTCCTCTTTATTTAAAATACATTACCTAGCACATCCAAGAGAGGGACGGTAAACTGGAGAAAAGATGAGAAATTCTAAGGTTGTAGCTGGGTCCGCTTGCCCAGTATAAAATCAAGGGGTGGTGCCCAGTGCCCAGTTCATTCTTGACTTACCTTTTGCCCAAATCTCTGGGTATTTCACCTTATTGTTTTTGTTAAGTGAAAAGGAGGATTGTGGTCGGCATTTGGACACTAGGCAGTCTGCGTGTTATGTCTGTCCGTAGCCTGCAAACCACTACAGCTGCTGCATGGGGCGGATCTTTGGACAATCTCTGTGATCCATTCAGGGTAATGCATCCCTTTCACTCCATCTCTCCCTCTATTGACTCAGAATCCAGTTCCATTGAACTCCAATATGAAGGGATCTGTAAAGGAGCTGGCCCCCCTGGCCAAAATTCAGACTATGTTGGAGAAGGGTGCTCTGCAGGAGGTCGTCGACGTGTCCATAGGATTCTTCAGTCGACTCTTTCTTGTGAAAAAGGCGTCTGGTGGCTGGGGGCCTGTCATTGACCTTGTAGTGGTTTGCGGATTGTGGCCAGAGGTAGCACCCGAACTGCCTAGTATTCGAATGCCAACCACAACCCAACGTTCACTACACAACAAATATACAACGGTGGAATACCCAAAAATTTAGGTAACAGGTCAAGAGAACAGAGCACTGGCACCACCCCTTGATTTATACTGGGCAAGGGGACCCAACTAGAACCTGACTTCCCCTTTTGCTTCTCTTGCCTTTAGCTAGCTGATTATAAGTAAAAGTATAAGAACATTAGGTGAAAGGGAATATTATAATTGAAAACTAAAAAATAAAATCAGTGGCTTAGACGGGAGTCCATTGGTGTAAGGAAGTGGAATGAAATGCTGTATTCATAAAAACAAGCAAAAAAATATTTATTTCTTAAGGAAAAAAATAACTGTTAGGAATATATTAAAATTGTTTTGTCAATTAAAATAATCAATTAAAGGCAAAATTATTATCCCTCTACACTCCAGCTCCACAAAAAAAAAAAAAATTATTCACATGTGATAAGTGTTCCAATACACTACAAGTATAAACAAAGGCACACCTAACTGTGTATCTATTTGGGCAAATACCAGTAGCTTGCCTCACGATCAAAGGGTTCATAAAACAAGGATTGCAATTCATTTGGCAAAACTAGATGATCCCGGCAACCTTGCGTATAACTGTCTTCCCCCAGGCAGACTATCAACATACTCTGGTGGATCATGCAAATCTATTCCTGACTATGACAGAAACAAACTTCAAGCTTAACGGAGAACCCCGCAACATCATGGTTCATAATCTGCATGAACAATCCACTGGGTTTAAGAATTAAACACATTTAAAAGTTTGGCTATCTCTGCAAAAAACTGTTCTATGCCACTTTATGTTCACTTGGTTCTGGGGCAAATATTTAAGAAAACTGTCCATCACTAAGTTCCAATATGGAATCACATTCTGTGATTTGGTGATGTAGAGTAGCAATATCTTGAGCCTTGTCGATGTAATCTTGGATACTCAAGTTTTCCCACTGTCGAAGCTTTTTCTCAACTGACTGAGAATACCGACGAAGATCCGTGCCTGATGTGGAAACTTCTCTAATGACATCATCTTCTAGTTGAGCCTTGAAACTTGAGTTTATATCCTCACTTTCTCCCTTTTCACCCATTTTGAGCAATGCATCATTTATTTATATCAAAACGAGATAATCATGTTTTGCGATACATTGAATTCCAGGGACAGATGTACTCACTTTTCTATATACTTTACATACAGTACTCTGAAGAATAAACTTCTCTTACACTCCCTACTGAGTGTAGGGGACTGCTGTCAATACTTGGAAAGGAATAATAACAGATTAAGACATTTTTTTGGGGGGGAGGGTCTTGAGCGCTACAAAACACTGTATATGAAAAATTTAATATATTTTTTTTTATAACATACAAACATTAAAGTTTTCTTAGACATAAACCCCTATATATTGCAACCTCTCAGTTCTGAACACAGTTGCTCTACAAACTCCGTTCAGCATAAAGACAGTCAGACAAGTGGTAAGACCTCAAGACTTCTCGTGCACACTGGATCTCAAGGATGCATGTTTTCAGATCCCGGTCCATCCACTTTCATGGAAATATCTAGGGATCTTATATGACAACAGGTAATACCAGTTCAAGGTGCTGTGTTTTGGTCTTTCAACAGCACCTCAGGTCTTCATGAGAGTTTTTGCCCTAGTGTCAACCTGGGCCCACAGGATCGGCATCTGCCTCGTAAGATACCCGGACGACTGGCTGATACTAGCAGACTTGAAGGCAACTGTTCTCCAACACTGAGACAAATTCCTTGTCTTTTGTCAAGATCTGGAGATCGAGGTAAATCTTGAGAAGTCATCCCTGCTTTCCTTTTAAAGATTGGTTTACCTGGAAATGATCATTGGCACCAGCCTGCAGAAAGTCATCCCATCAGACTACAGAATCCAGAAGCTGAGGAGACGCTTTACTGGTGGTTATGTCTCCTAGGTCCCCTGTCATACCTGGTCTATCTAGTTGTGAACAGCCGCCTCTGGATTCGATCTCTTCAGTGGAATCTAAAATCCAGGTGTGGTTAAGACGAGGACTCCCTTGATAGGCTGGGCCCCGTAGTACCCGAGCAGCTGAAGGACTTGAGGTTTTGGGTAGAAGACGAGAATCTCCGCCAAGGGGTCGACCTTCTCGTTCCTCCCCCAGAGTTGATGCTCTTTTCAGATGCGTCAAAAAGAGGTGGTATCTCACACACTACACCACATGGCCTCCAGGCTCGGGTTAGAGTCCAAAAGGTACCAGCATATAAATCTCATAGATATGAGGGCAACCTTTCTAGGCATACAGAAGTTCCATCATCTACTAGCGGGTCATTCTGTGGTGTTGATGACTGACAACACTACGGTCGTGGCTTTGATAAACAAGCAAGGCAGGACCTTTAGGCAGCACCTTTGCCATCTAGCAGTGGAGATACCAAGATGGGCAGAAAACAACTCATTGTTTCTATCAGCCTGCTTCATTCCAGGCTAGAGGACTGTGCTTGCAGACAATCTAAGCAGAGTGACTCGAATGATGAGCTCCGAGTGGTCTTTGAATCATCTAGTAGCCAACAGTCCTAACTTTGTGAGGTTCTCCAACTGTTGATCTGTTTGCGACATACCTGAACAATAGGCTCCCTCTCTACTGCTCCCCGGTTCTGGTTCCATAGGCTTTCTGGAAAAATGCAGTCCAGCAACGCCGAGATAACATCGACATGTGAACATCATTCACAAAGCCGTAGTATGCCTGTGACTTCACGCCTGGAGATTATTCAGCATCTTCTCCCTCAGAGAGGCTTTTTGCAACAGGTTGTGAGAAGGATGTCTGGATACCTTTGAAGGTCTTCCGCTTCAGTCTACCAGGCCAAGTGAATTTTCTTCTGTGGTTGGTATCATGGAAAGTGGTATCTCTCCCCTTGATGCCACTATTCAGGCAATAGTGAGGTTCCTCGTTCACCTTTGGGAAGAAAAACTCCTCTCGGTCTCTGCCATGAAAGGCTACTTCTCAGTAAGGCTGAAAGTAGTTAATATTTCCTCTTCGTTGGAATTTTCTCTCCTCATACAGGATGCCTGAAAACTTTAAATCAATCAATCAATCAATCTCTCCTCATACAGAGTTTCGAGCTTATCTGCCCTCAGTCGGAAGTTATACAACCTCCGTGGAACGTGGTTCTTGTCCTTCGGTTTCTGAAGGGTGCCCCCTACAAACCATTACGCCAGGCATCAGATCCCCACCTGACTTTGAAGCCAGTTTTCCTGTTTGCATTGGCCTCGGCCAAGAGAGTTAGCGAATTTCACAGTCTTTCATACGACGTCTCCCACTCAAGGGGATGGGGGAGGTAATGTTTGGCTTCGTCCCCGAGTTTATCGGCTAGACTTATAATCTGGGAGTAGCAGAGCTAAGATTTAGGCCCTTCTGGATTGGGAGTCTTCATAACATATCCGATGATCAAGATTAACTGTTATTTTGTCCAAGGAAGAGTTTGAGGTACTCTCTCAAGAGAACAGTAGCAGCTTGCCCCTAAAATGTCAGCACGGAGAAGATCAAGAGGAAGATCACCAAAAACTCCATCTTTGCTAGATTCGCAGGGTCACTGACCTGGCCCTGAATCTCGATCTTCCTCCAGAGATGAGATCACCCAGAGTTCATGACGTTTGGAGCATCAGCACGTCCCTAGCGTTCAAGAAGAACTACTCTGTGATGCAGGTCTTACAAGCGGGCATATGGAAGTGTCTTAAGACCTTCACCCCCCACTACCTGTAAGATGTGATCCTCATGAACATGGAGACGTTCTCCATTGGCCCTGTGGTAGCTGCACAACAAGTGGTTTAAATACCTCAGGCTCCTTGAAGAACAAGCAGCAGATGGTTAAGGGCAGAGGTTACCCGGGATTAGACTGGGATGAATGTTAAGAATGACTGGTTCTTTGTCTCTTTCATTTTCCTCCTCTTGGGGAACAGCACCTACGGTCCTCTGCAAGTTTGCCTCATCTGTCTGCAGGTAAAACTATTTCCTTGTGTAACCAAACATAGAAATAATGGTTGTTGCATCCCCATACCCCTTGGGGAGGTAGGATTGGGTGACGTTTATGGTTGATTCAAAGAGTCCTATGTTTCTGAGAAATCTTACCTAGTCTAGTCACACTGCAAGTTTGACACAATCACACAGATTGGTTAGGCAGCTAACCAGGTTTTGCACAGATTTTAGTGAGGTATCAGGGTTTCTCCCTGTTACATGCGGAGCATGTACGGAGAAAACCTCCGGGTCAAACACCAGCCAGTTGGTTTAGACTTCCACCCTCCTAAAGGATGATTCTTCCCTAATAAAGAGGAAACGGATTTGTATTTAGTGTTGGAACAAATAATAAATTTGAAAGTAATTTGTATTTTTCCTAACGATACAAACCTTAAGCTCTTAGGCCCATCTTTACTTGAACCCTTGTGAGTCCTGCTTGCAATTAAAAGTGACGAGACAACACAGGTGTGTGTTGTTGAAAAAAGTGAAACTTTTTTCACTTTGTTCTTTTTAACTTTTAACTTTTGAGTGTAGTATCCACACTTTATGGTCCTTGATTTTCTACTTTGCTTGTTTCAAAATTCTAAGTTTCTTTTTTGTTTTTGGGAAAAGTTTAAATTTTTTATAATGGTTAATTTGTGTTCTTGCTTTGGAGACACGTTCAGTTTCAGTATGTTATGTTTTAAATTTGTGAAAGCATCAATGGTTTGCAACTATAAAATTCCTCCTTTAAAATGATAATTTAATACTAGAGTTTTGAGACTGAACGAAGACCTTTACTTCACCTCAAAAGTTTACTTCTAGTCCCAGCGTTTGAAGACGGCAGTGCATTTTCACTCAGCAGCTGAGAAGGGCGTGTCAACTCTTCATTAATATTTTTCACCAATCCAGCGAAAATTTTAATATGGAGCATTAAGTGACTAGTGTGACCGTTGGTCGAGGATGATCCTGCTTGGAAGTGCGAGCACTTGGATTACTTCTTGAGGCTACTATACCATGGAGTTGCATCGATTCTTGAACTAACAACGACTGCTGCAATTGACCTAGAGAGGCTTGCTTAGAGTGGAGGTAAGTTGCAAACCACATTGATGCTTGTGCCTTGTAAATTTCACTCGAGTTACTCATTCACTTTGAATGAATTGTCTCCTTAACCTGAACCATAAAATATCATCCAAAGGACCAACCATATTGTGTTCATTTAAAATTTAGAATTTATTGCCGGTTTAACTACTTATATTTGTGAAGTGTCTTGTTTTATTCTGCTCGTTCGAGTTCATATTTGCTTCATGCATTTATTATATTAACTGGCAGTTAAATAGTTTTGTTGATATATTTTTGTATATTTGCTCTCTATTAATAGAGCGTATTTATGACATATTTATAGATCCTGAGGACTTTTCTGGTATTGGGGGTTATTAGTGAGGTCGCATCATCGGTCTTCATAAGGACGGATACCTCGCTTAGATACCAAGAAGCAATAAGACCATCTACGATCCTGAGCCATTTTCTTTAATGCATATTTCAGTGATAGTTCTGTTTATGTAAAATAAATATTTGAATTTGCTCTTGATTATAATTTATTGCCATTGATAATTTTTTAAACCTCCAGTATTTTGAAAATGGCGCCCAACGTGGGGCAGGTTAAAGGTCTTTTGCTTCATGGTGTTCTTCCTCGTCGGGTTCAATCTTTCGATCGCGGTCACACATTTTTTTGCTTTGTTAATATTTTACTTGTCTATTATTTTGCTGTGTTGGTCATGTTTTTTGTGAATATTTGCGAATTTGCCTAAGTTATATTTCCTTCGATAACGCTTTGCTTAATTGCTGAATTTGCTAATGGGTTTATTCCATTATATATTGCACAATTCTACTTTTTAAGTTTTAGCTGAATTTACATGCAATATGGAGAATTTGAAAGCTCTTAAGATTTCACGTGGTCATTGTCGAACACAGGTGACCAAAAAGTGTGACATTGTAAGGCTTAAATATGGTACTCTCACTGAGCACGAAAGGATTAGTTTTGTATTATCCCTTCAAAATTTAAAAACAAAGTTAGATAGTTTGGACTCTCAGATAGTCGATATGCTTTTCAGTGAAAAAAAGGATGAATCTGATATCCAAGAAGAACTCGATTGTTGTGCTATTTATACGGATAATATTTTATCATCATTAGCTATGCTCGAGAAAGTCACAGCAGAAATTTCCTTGCCTAGTAACCCTTCTCCTAATATTAAATACCCATGTTTGCCTCTTCCTGTATATAATCATTCTGAGGGGGAAAGCATAGAAAATATTTTTAAGGATTTTGAGAAGGCTATGGAGACAATGAAAGTAGACTCTTATCTTAAATTTATTTATCTCCAAAATCAACTAGGTAAACAGCCATTAGCTCTTGTGAAATCTTTATCTTCTACTGAACAGAATTATGAGGAAGCCAAAGCCTTGTTACAAAAAGCTTTTGGTTCTGAATTAGGTCAGAAATTTGAAACTATGCTTGCCCTTTCAGGATTAAAATTAACGTATGACTCTGACCCATATGCCTTTATTGGTAAGATGAGAAGCATTAAAAACTCGTTTGCTGCACTTTCCATAACCATTGATGATGTCTTGCAATATTTCTTTTGGGATGCTTTGAATGATGGTCTTAAATTACAATTAACTCAAATTACAAATAAAAACAAACCTTTGCTTAAGGATATTGAGGATAATATTTTTGAGGCCACAGAGCGTTACCTTGGGGTTCAGAAAAGATATCAGGAGAAGAAAGTTAATCGTAAAGTTCAGTCAGATGCTAGATCAACATTAAGTTTCGCTAGCAACGTACAGGTTGACTCTTCCAGTGCAGTGAAATTAAAGGGTTGTATATTGTGTAGGGATGAAAATGGTTCCGAAAATGCTAATCATCCAGTTAACAAGTGTAAGGTTTATGCCTCTCCAAAGGCAAAGGTCGAAAGGCTGCTTAAGTTGAATGCTTGCACTAAATGTGCTAATCCTCATAAAACAAGTTCATGTAGATACAGGTTCTTTAGAAAATGTAACAAATGTAACGATTGGCATTTCAGTTTTTTGTGTGATAATAATGTTAAAGTGGCTACTGATAACGTCAATAAAGAAAAGGGCTCTTCCCTTGGAGCAACAAATGGTATGATAAGCATAGATTGCAATAAGGTCCTTTCACATACTGGGGCTTCCATTTTACCCACTTTCTTGGTTGTTTTGTGTAATAATGAGCAAATGCGTTGTCTTAAAGACAGTGGTTCTCAGCTTAATTTTATTGATGCGGAATTTGCAAAGCGAAATAATTTGGAAGTATTGGAGTCAAATTTCAGTGTCACTGTAAGAGGTATTAATTCTCAAAGAAAATTGTTGACTAATGTTGTTCGTGTTAATTTAAATAATAATGTGAACAGTTTTTGTGTGGAAGCAATCTGCCTTCCAGAAATCAATACAAAGCTAATTCTTCCAGGTTTGAGTCGAATTGTTGAAAGATTTATGGAAAAGGGATATAAATTTGCAGATAAATTTTTGGCAAAAGGGGAGGATATGATCTCTGATATTAAGTTCATACTTGGAACTCATTCTATTCATTGTTTACCAGAAATAACGAAATTGTTTGGCTCTGGTGTTCCCTCTGCATATTTGGAAACTTCCCTTGGTATTATGCTTTCTGGAAATGTTAATGAATACCTGAGAAATTTGCAAAGCATTCCTCACAGCAGTAATTCTACAAGGAATCCAAGCGTATTACTTAGTCATTCTGAGGCTGATTCAGTGACTATTATTGAGCCGGAGAAAGGTGATTCCCCTAATACTGAATGTATTTCTGCTGAAGTAAATTATGTTGTACTAGATGATAAAGGTAATCTTGTTCAATCAGAACTAAAAAAGGCTACCGATGCTATTCTCTCTGAACAGTGTTCTCAGATATTGAATTATGATAAAACTTTGTATAATGAATCTTGTGTCGAAAATAATGTGCATTTGATAAATTATGTTTTGAATTCTGTTACACGCAGTGATGATGGGAGACTAGTGCTTCCTATCTTGTGGAATAAGAAAGTGTCTCATCTTCTCGGTGAGAATCAAACTCTTTCAAAGTTGGTTCTAAAGTCTAATTTTAAGAGATATCACAAAGATGGTAAGTCTCTTGGAATGATAGACGAGGTTTTCAGAGAACAAGAGAGTCTAGGTATAATGGAAAGGGTAGATAATTTATCTCAATTCCTGGAGGAGCACCCTAGTTTTTCCTTTTTGCCACACATGCCCGTATTCAGGTTCGAAAAGGAGAGTAGCAAATGTAGAAATGTTTTTCTTTCTAATATTTGTGAAAATGATCCCTCAAAGCCTTTAACAGTCAGCCACAATCAGGCAATGTTAGGTGGCCCTTGCCTTAACAAGAAAGTATCTACTTCTATACTGCAATTGAGATTTGATAGCCATGTCCTGTGCTTTGACTTGAAAAAGGCATTCTTGCAAATTGTGTTGCCTGAATCTGATCAGCAAAAGCTTTTGTTTTATTGGTACCGAAATGTTGCCAAGAATGATTTTTCATTGATAGTGTACAAACATGTCCGGCTTCCTTTTGGTCTTAGACCTAGTCCTGCTTTACTGCTTTTAGCTTTATATTATATTCTCATGATTGATATAAAGAATGATTCGCTACAAATTAGGAATTTGAAGAGAAATATTTATGATTTATGTTATATGGATAATTGCGCGATTTCATTCAATGACCCTGTCAAATTGAAATGGGCCTTCGATAATTTGAAGCAGATTTTTGAGCCTTATGGATTTGAAGTACAACAGTTTATTACAAATTGTAAATCTTTGCAGAGTTCCATTGATGGAGAAACTGGTGAGAAGTCGACCCCTGTGACCAAGCTTTTTGGATTGCTTTGGAATACAGAGACTGATTCTTTGTCCACCCAGAAATTAGTTTTGGATAAGAATGCTTCATCTAAAAGGCAGATTTTGAGTTCAATTGCATCAAATTTTGATATCTTTAATTTTTGTGGACCTTTACTAAATAGAGCTAGAATATTCATGCATTCTTTGCAGTGCAATAAAGAAATTGGTTGGGACAATAGGCTATTTGAGGATCTGATAAGAGAATGGAATAATATTGCTAAGCAGCTAAATTCTTCTCCAACGATTTCAGTCAATAGATTTGTTGGTAGGAGAGATGATATGTATAATTTGATTGCATATACAGACAGTTCTAGAAGCATTTACGGCTGTGTTGTGTTCTTATATAATTTGAGAACTAAAAAAACAAACTTTGTCATGGCTAAGAACAAATTTGTTAACAAACAATTAGAATCTAAATCCATACCTTCTCTTGAATTTCAGGCAGTTTCTTTAGGGACTGAAGTATTACATGATATTAGAAGAGAATTAAGTGGTTCTAATTGTGTTGAGCCTATTAATATAGTAGGGATGGATCTATACACAGATAGTCTAGTTTGCTTACATTGGTTATCAGCACATGTTACAAAGTTTGATAAATTACGTAATTTGAGCATCTTTGTGAAAAATAGATTAGATAGTATCTGCAGAATGTGTGAAGAATTTCCTATTAAGTTTAAATTCTGTGCAGGCTCCAAAAACCCAGCTGATGCAATCACCCGACCTCTCTCCTATAAGCAATTAATGAATTCTAATTTTTTCAGTGGTACTATTGCTGAAGCAGATATTGATGTTTTCGCAAGTGATATGATGGAAGTCACCATTCCTAATACACTGCTCAGAGAGGAAGGTATAAGCTCTTCTCTTGAAAGTAGTAATGTTCATGTTGCTACCGAGTCTTTGGTTCGAGAGGATATAAACCATTTGGTTTCTATGGATTCCTTTTCAGGCTTCAAGAGTATAGTTTCAGTCCATAGGTATGTGATAAGGTTTATTAATAACCTGAAAATTGCAGTAAAGATGAGGGACCCAAGTAAATATTCACATTTTAATTGTCTTACTGATGAAGAAACTTTGTCAGAAGCTTATAACTTTGTAATCTACAGAGACCAGCAGATTCACTTTCCGGAAGTTTTTAAATATTTTGCACGGTGTTGTAATGCAGTTAGAGAGATCCCTAATATAATCAGCCAACTTAATATTTATCCAGATCACAATGGTATATTGCGTGTTAGAAGTAAGACTGCACGCTGGAAGGACAGAGATAAATTTATGTTCTCGCCTATCCTTTTGTCAAAGGATAGCGCCCTGACCAAGAAGTTAATCCTAGAAATGCATAAAATGACAAACCATGCTGGCGTCTACTCCTTGTTGATCGAAGTTCGGAAAACTTTTTGGGTTTCACATTTCTTTTCAACTGTAAAGAAGATTTTGAAAGAATGTATAAACTGCAGACGATTTCACAGACATGCAGTCAAATTAAATCAAAGTCCATACAGAGATTTTAGGTTGAAACCTCCCAATATTCCCTTCAGGTCTATTTTCCTGGACTATCTTGGCCCGTATTATATTAAGTACCAAGGGGTTAAAACAAAAATTTGGTTGCTTTGTATAACGTGTTTGTGGTCTCGAGCTATAAATTTAAAATTATGCTTTGACATGACTGTACCCACATTCTTGAGAGCACTTCAGTTACATATATGGGAGTATGGTACTCCACAATTGTGCTTTTCAGATATGGGATCTCAAATTGTTGCAGGTACTAATTTAATTTCTGATTTTTTAAGGGACCCAGATACTGTGCAATATCTACAGGAACATGGAATGAGGGCTGTAGAATTTGAGCAATACTACAAAGGCTGTAACCAACTTGGATCACTTGTGGAAAGTTGTGTTAAATTAGTTAAAAGACTTATATATGGTTCAGTTCGAAATACTGTATTGAATTCTCTTGATTTTGAGTTTCTTATAGCAGAGACTGTACATTTAGTTAATCGCAGGCCAATTGCTTTTCATGAGTCTTTAAGAGATAATAACCCAAATGAAGTCATTCCTGCTGCAATAACTCCTGAAATTTTGCTAAAGGGCTATGAATTGGTCTCTTTGAGCATCATTCCTAATTTGCAACCTCTTCCAGATTCCGACCCTTCATGGACTCCTTCCAAGGATCCAATAGAGCATATTAAGGACAGTTATAGTAAATTGCGCAAGTCTCGTTCATGTTTAAGCTGATGTATTTGACACCAAGTAGTCTTTAGAACTACTAACCATCGTGTTAACAGTTACGTTTTTTATTTCCCCTTACCTAAAAAATATTGATAAAAACTGATAAATGTATTTCAGTATTTGGTTTGATATAGGAGGAAATACTGTATCTTTATAGAATTATAAGTCTGAAAATGAAACTTAATATTAGTGCACGAGTAAGCGAATAACTTTATAGTGCGAACTTCATTCAGGAAAAATTTAATATTAAAGTTCACTTCAGGTTCCAACCAAATATCACTCTACATAAGTGCTCCTCAAACTGAATCTTTATAACGATAATGTTCTAAAACTAACATCCAATATAAAAACCCCATTTGAAACATGACTCTCCCATAGATGCTGGTGTGCTGGTGGCTCATCTTCTCCCTCTTGATGACAACTGCTTTCAAGTCATCCCTCGTTGCTCTCCTGACCGTAGAAGGGAAAACACTTCCAATAAATTCATTCAGTGACCTGGTTAAACAGGTTAACTGGGCATGGGGCATCGATCAAGGGTCGAATCGTGGTCTAATGTTGAGTTTCTTTAAAGAAAGCAAAAATCCAGACATTCGATTTGTCTATAAACATCTCGGGGTAAGAAAATTGCGTTTTTCTTTTTATATTTCTTTACTATAATGTATATATTTATTCCTAATCAGCATGTAAGTACTTATCATGAAAGGAATTTCAACATGTTTATGTTATCCCTTGATAGAGTAAATTCGATGAGTAAAGGTATTTGTGTCCTTTTTATTAGGGATAGAATTGTCATCAAACAGCCGAGTTTTTATAACCATACTTGTCGGCAATAATGGCAGAAATAGGTTTATTTCGATTCAAATTAAAAAAAAATCCTAAACTCTGCAGGGTTAAATACAGCAGAGTTAGAATGAACTCTAATCTTTCTATGGCAGGGTGACAGAGTCCTACTTTGTCTTTAGTTCTACTCGCCTGTGGGTTTCAAAAAAAAAAAAAATCTCCCTATAAGTCCATAATGCTATGGTAGAGTGAATTCTATATCCAAAGATACTTGCTGTCTTTTTTTTTTAAAAATGAAATCACAAGCAGTAGGGATAAAATATCATAAAGCTTTGGCTGGAAAGGGCTTTATGGACACCTTACTTGTTGCCGACGTAGCTGCTTCCTAATCATCGCAGTTTCAGCTGTTGGTGTTGTTTCTTCTGCGGAGAAGGTGGTCTATAGGGACACATGAGCTTTGGACTTTGGCCTATGCTGCGGAGGAGGTGGTCCATAGGGGGTCTATAGGGATGCATGAGCTTTAGACTTTGGCCTCTGCTGCGGAGGAAGTGGTCCATAGGGGGTCTATAGGGATGCATGAGCTTTAGACTTTGGCCTCTGCTGCGGAGGAGGTGGTCTATAGGTATGCATGAGCTTTGGACTTTGGCCTCTCCTGCGGAGGAGGTGGTCTAGATGGATGCATGAGTTTTGGACTATGGCTTTTGCTGCGGAGGAGGTGGTTTATAGGGACACATGAGCTTTGGACTTTGGCCTCTGCTGCCGAGGAGGGGGACTATAGGGATGCATGAGCTTTGGACTTTGGCCTCTGCTGCGGAGGAGGTGGTGTATAGGGACGCAAGAGCTTTGGACTTTGGCCTCTTCTGCGGAGGAGGTGGTTTATATGGATGCATGAGCTTTGGACTTTGGCCTCTGCTGCGGAGGAGGTGGTCTATAGGGACGCATGAACTTTGGACTTTGGCCTCTGCTGCGGAGGAGGTGGTCTATAGGGACGCATGAACTTTGGACTTTGGCCTCTGCTGCGGAGGAGGTGGTCTATAGGGACGCATGAGCTTTGGAATTTGGCCTCTGCTGACGAGGAGGTGGTCTATAGGGACGCATGAGCTTTGGACTTTGGCCTCTGCTGCGGATGAGGTGGTCTATAGGGACGCATGAGCTTTGGAATTTGGCCTCTGCTGGTGAGGAGGTGGTCTATAGGGAGGCATGAGCATTGGACTTTAGCCTCTGCTGCGGAGAAGGAGCTGTATAGGGATACATGAGCTTTGGACTTTGGCCTCTGCTGCCGAGGAGGTGGTGTATAGGGACGCATGAGCTTTGGACTTTGGCCTCAGCTGGGGAGGATGTGGTGTATAGGGATGCATGAGCTTTGGACTTTGGCCTCAGTTGGGGAGGAGGTGGTGTATAGGGACGCATGAGCTTTGGAATTTGGCCTCTGCTTCGGAGGAGGTGGTCTATAGGGACGCATGAGCATTGGACTTTGGCCTCTGCTGCGGAGGAGGTGGTGTATAGGGACGCAAGAGCTTTGGACTTTGGCCTCTTCTGCGGAGGAGGTGGTTTATATGGATGCATGAGCTTTGGACTTTGGCCTCTGCTGCGGAGGAGGTGGTCTATAGGGACGCATGAACTTTGGACTTTGGCCTCTGCTGCGGAGGAGGTGGTCTATAGGGACGCATGAACTTTGGACTTTGGCCTCTGCTGCGGAGGAGGTGGTCTATAGGGACGCATGAGCTTTGGAATTTGGCCTCTGCTGACGAGGAGGTGGTCTATAGGGACGCATGAGCTTTGGACTTTGGCCTCTGCTGCGGATGAGGTGGTCTATAGGGACGCATGAGCTTTGGAATTTGGCCTCTGCTGGTGAGGAGGTGGTCTATAGGGAGGCATGAGCATTGGACTTTAGCCTCTGCTGCGGAGAAGGAGCTGTATAGGGATACATGAGCTTTGGACTTTGGCCTCTGCTGCCGAGGAGGTGGTGTATAGGGACGCATGAGCTTTGGACTTTGGCCTCAGCTGGGGAGGATGTGGTGTATAGGGATGCATGAGCTTTGGACTTTGGCCTCAGTTGGGGAGGAGGTGGTGTATAGGGACACATGAGCTTTGGAATTTGGCCTCTGCTTCGGAGGAGGTGGTCTATAGGGACGCATGAGCATTGGACTTTGGCCTCTGCTGCGGAGGAGATGGTCTATAGGAACGCATGAGCTTTGGACTTTGGCCTCTGCTGCGGAGGAGGTGGTGTATAGGGACGCATGAGCATTGGACTTTGGCCTCTGCTGCGGAGGAGGTGGTCTATAGGGACGCATGAGCATTGGACTTTGGCCTCTGCTGCGGAGGAGATGGTCTATAGGAACGCATGAGCTTTGGACTTTGGCCTCTGCTGTGGAGGAGGTGGTCTATAGGAACGCATGAGCTTTGGAATTTGGCCTCTGCTGCGGAGGAGGTGGTCTATAGGGACGCATGAGCATTGGACTTTGGCCTCTGCTGTGGAGGAGATGGTCTATAGGAACGCATGAGCTTTGGACTTTGGCCTCTGCTGCGGAGGAGGTGGTCTATAGGAACGCATGAGCTTTGGAATTTGGCCTCTGCTGGCGAGGAGGTGGTCTATAGGGACGCATGAGCATTGGACTTTGGCTTCTGCTGTGGAGGAGATGGTCTATAGGGATGCATGAGCTTTGGACTTTGGCCTCTGCTGCGGAGGTGGTGGTCTATAGGGATGCATGAGCTTTGGAAATTTCCTCTGAATCAGGCAAATCTTAAGGGAAGCTACTCACAGGTCTGCTAACTTTTTGGACCCAATATACAGTAACTCCCCTGCTGTTATAACAAGTATGGCTGTTCCTCCAGATGGGACATCTGATCGGCCTTGCTTTTGTTTGTAAATAAGATTGAGCAGACTGTCCCTGATGTGCCATACTTATGTAACTTGTTGTATATATAAAATATTAAGCTGACTATAATGGAATTTTGAGTGATCTTTTGCATTTGAATTGGCGGTAATTGCATAAAAGTGTTGAGAGTGTTGTTCTTTTCGATGAAAATCTGGTTAACATAATTGATGGGCATATTCTTTCTCATGTGTTTAAATACTGACTGAAAGACAAACTCGGGTTCATAGATGATTGTAGACGTGCTTATTTGGAGAAACAGAAGGCTTATCATCCTTAGAAGGATAACAGATCAGATTTTTCTCAGAATAGCTATATTTATCTAAAAGGTCTTTCCCAGAGTTTATGCTTCAACTGAAAATTAAGACAGGATAATCAAAAGAGAAACCCTTTATGGTGAAACCCAGGAATATCGGTGGTTCGCTACCTTTAAGTGTGCACTCTTTGATGTACACATAATACAGTTCTGCCATTACTTAAGCCAGATGACTCAATCACTTACTGTCCAAAGGAAAAGGCCACCCTTTTAGCTGACGTGTTTGACAGTAGGCAGAGTAATGAGAAACACATTCTTGTTCACTTCTTTTCTACTAATGTTAAACTAACAAGTTTAGCTTTTCAGTCTCTTAAAATGAAAGCAGTCTTGATGGACGTTGAAACATACGGAAGTGGATACCCAGACGGTATTTTTCCTTTGCTTTTTACAAAAACTGCTAAGATCTTTGCTCCTGAAGTGTCTGTTTTGCATTTGTTGTAGAATTGGTAATTGTACTACCAGGTTAACGTGTTTGTGGTAGCTACAGTATAGCCCTATTGATTACAGCCCAATTTTTCCATAAGTTCCATATCATCTAAAGTTTTTAAACGTGTCATGACAAAACATCTAGATAACTTTGTTGAAAGTAACTATTCCCTAGTTTTCAATTCTGCTTTTATAAATCCTTGGAGTATGGGATGCCCTTCTTACAATTTCCAATGCTGTACAGAAATTCCTTGATCGTGGTTAGAAAGTTCGTATGATTGGTCTGGATTTTAGTGCTCCCTTTCACATTTTGGCTTAGGTGTGTCCTTTCTATGAATTATTATTGAATTATTATGTAATAGATTACAAAGAGTTGTCGTTGATGGTCACCATGATATAAGGTTTGGCTTAGAAAACACTCTCGTTAGAAATGCAGATAATGCTACTCTCTTTACGACAGTTCTATCACATAAATGTAGATATGTGGGTGTTGAATTCCTTAATACAGATCTAGCCAAAATTAGTGCATGGAGCAAATTATGGGGTATGAATTTGGATCTTAAAAAAAGATAAAAATATGAGTGTAGGTAGACAGATGATCCTTATCCTGATATCTGCATTGCTAATGTTCTTTAACGATATACGACCTCTATTAGAATTATGTGAGTTTTTATTGCTAATTTACCTTTGAGAAAAACTTTTGACATGATTCTTTAATTGCACCAAAAAAGGGCTGATAGAGAAAATCTTTTAAGATTTTCGGTAATCAATCTATTCTGAAGAATTTTTAAAGTTCTTTCATTCAGCATTGTTTGAGTATTGTTCTCCTGTAGCTTCATCAGCTGCAGTCCGTTATTTTCTTTATATTCCTGGCCAGAATTTTGTTATTCATGCATGATACAGAATTTTTTTCTTAACTCTGACCACCATTTGCTTTCAGATCTTCACAGACTGTACCATACCGTACGTTGCAATATGTATGCTGTTAGGTCTAACAGCGCTGCCTTCTCAATCATAAGGCTCATTACTATATATATATATATATATATATATTTATATATGTATAAATATATATATATATATATATATATGTATATATATATATATATGTATATATAAATATAAATATATATATATATATATATATACATATATATATATATACATATATATATATATATATATATGTATATATATATATATATATATATACACACATATATATATATATATATATACATATATATATATATGCATAAAAACACAAACACACAGTCTTCTTTTTCTTTGTCTGCATCTTTTCCCACTTTTATATGAGGTCGTTGTTTCTGGCCAGCGCTCTCCATCTTACACTCTCCTACACTTCATCACCGGTTAATCCCTTTGATAAAAGGCATTCTTGATACAGTCCATCCACCTTCGCTATGGTCTCCCTCTTCTTCTCGTTCGCTGTACCTCCATACCCATAACTCTCCTCCCATTATACTGTTCATCTCTTCGCATGACATGACCATACCCCCTCAGACTACTTTCTTGGATCTTATCTGATAGTGGTACCCCTAATTACCTCATTCCATACCTTATCTCTTTTCGTCACCCCACACATCCATCTCAACATTCTCATTTCTGCCACATCCAGCTTCTTCTCTTCTGTCTTCTTTATTGCGCATGTCTCTGCTCCATACATCATTGCCGGTCTCACAACTGTCGTGAGTGCTTTACCTTTCAACTTAACCTATATTTTCTTGTCGCATAGTACTCCACACACTTTTTTCCAATACTTCCATCTTGCTTGTATTCTGTGGTTTATCTCTGCCCCCAGATCACCATCCTCTGCAACTGTTGCTCTTAAATACTTGAAATTTTTAGATCTCAAACACACAGACACACACACACATATATATATATATATATACATATATATATATATATATATATATATGCATACATCATCATACATATACCAAAGGCACTTCCCCCAATTTTGGGGAGTAGCCGACATCAATAATGAAACAAAACAAAAAGGTGACCTCTACTCTCTACGTTCCTTCAGCCTAACCAGGGACTCGACCGAGTTCAGCTGGTACTGCTAGGGTGCCACAGCCCAACCTCCCACATTATCCACCACAGATGAAGCTTCATAATGCTGAATCCCCTACTGCTGCTACCTCCGCAGTCATCTAAGGCACCGCAGGAAGCAGCAGGGCCTACTGGAACTGCGTCACAATCGCTCGCCATTCATTCCTATTTCTAGCACGTTCTCTTCCCTCTCTCACATCTATCCTCCTATCACCCAGAGCTTTCTTCACTCCATCCATCCACCCAAACCTTGGCCTTCCTCTTGTACTTCTCCCATCAACTCTTGCATTCATCACCTTCTTTAGCAGACAACCATTTTCCATTCTCTCAACATGGCCAAACCACCTCAACACATTCATATCCACTCTAGCCGCTAACTCATTTCTTACACCCGTTCTCTCCCTCACCACTTCGTTCTTAACCCTATCTACTCGAGATACACCAGCCATACTCCTTAGACACTTCATATCAAACACATTCAATTTCTGTCTCTCCATCACTTTCATTCCCCACAACTCCGATCCATACATCACAGTTGGTACAATCACTTTCTCATATAGAA